>NC_056729.1:1361038514-1361338514 GCF_019279795.1 Protopterus annectens | reverse complement strand
CGTGTACCACATAGAATTCTCTTGAGACTAAGCATGTTACTATATATAAAGGAGGGAGTCTGCCCCACTATCCTCGCTATCTTGTCATCAGTGGTCAGTATGTTCCAGTGTTTCCAAATGGAACTCTGGACACTACTAATACCACAACCATAGGGTATTACAAATCCCATGGATCTTGGGCCGTTACTTACTGCTAAATCTTGTTGCTGACCAGTCACTTGATTTGAATAAAACGGCCTAGCTCTATTGTTCCTAAGATGATCCATTTCCTTCAGTACCTTCTGTACTTCTGCCTCTTCATAGCCTCTTGTGATGAAACTTTCATGGAGGCTTTCTATTCCCTCCTCATAGTCCTCCACCCTAGTGGAGAGTCTAGAGATCCGCATCGCCTGACCTTTGATTATATTCTGAAAGATGTGCGGATGATGCATACTTTCTCTATAAAGAAAGGACGATCTATAACAGGGCTTACGATGAACTTTGGTATTAATAGCATTGGAAGTCTTATACAACGTAACATCTAAAAAATCAATATTGTGAGTATCATATTTGATAGTAAATTTCAAGAAGGAGCTACTGGAATTCAAAAAGGAATGAAAAATATGTAGCTCCTCTATGGTACCTCCCCATAAGAAGAAGAGATCGTCTACAAATCGTTTGTAGAACAAAACGTGAGGATTATCAACTATGTATAAATTCTCAAAGGTCGCCATGACTAAATTGGCATAGCTGTTAGCACAGCTAGTGCCCATGGCGACCCCTTTGATTTGCCTATAACATGTTTGATCATACATGAATAGATTATTTTCCAGTACCATCTCCATTAGCATCGATAGAAAATCTATTTTACTGCTAGTAAAACCCGAGTGTTCAGTCAGGTATTTGTGTAGAGATAATATACCTTCACTGTTAGGTATATATGTAAACAGTGAGGTAACATCCATTGTAACAAATATCATTGACTCAATTACAGCGTGTGAAATAGTTGATACCTTAACATACAGTTCTCTCAATAGATGTTCAGAGTCTAGCAAGATGTAATCAGAGGACAACACCATTTGTTTAAATTCTTGGTCTAAATATATAGACATTGGCTCTGTCAGCCATCCGGAGCCAGCTACAATAGGCCTAAGCTCCGGTGATGTCTCATTCTTGTGTATTTTTGGAAGACCTGATATTGTTGGAACCAATGGGTGTTCCACCTGCATGTACTTAAACAGTTCTTCCGTCATATAACCTGCCAGAACACATTCTAAAAGTGCTTGATCTATATGGGCTTTCATATGGTAGACCATATCTATCATAACTACCTCATACGCTTCATTACTGAGCATCTCTAACATTTTGGCATGGTAGAAAGGGGTGTCTAGAACAACAATGGAACCACCCTTGTCTGCAGGCCGCACTGTTATCTGGCTATTACTCCTGAGGCTTTTCAAAGCATCCTTCTGAGAAGTAGTTAAATTGCTAGCTATATCATTACTACACAATCTATTCGAATCATATAGCTCCTTCTCTACCGCTTTAACAAAAATATCAACATTGCAATTCATAGGCGGCATATAGACACTATTTTTCTTATGCATGGACCTGGAATAGTCCTCAACATCCTGAAAACAAAGTTTCAAACAGAGATTCCTTGCAAATACTCTCAATGAAATGATGGCTTGACTACAGTCAATGCTTGATGTAGGTATGAAGGACATGCCTTTATTCAGCAGTTCAATTTCAGACATCGTTAGTTCATGAGATGAAATATTGTGCACGAGGTTGCCTACCCCCAGAAACTCTGGAATGTTTGTTGTTGGTTTTGGGGCTGTTCTTTTCATTTGGCCCCTCTCACAAAATCGTTCTCCAACGATCTTTTTCTGTTCAGACGAATCGGAAAAGGGGCCTCAGTTGGATTGTGTGTTTCAACCCTCTCTAGTTGTATTCTTCTTCTCACTGCACCCGCAAGACTAGAGGAATAATTATCAGTTGAAATAGTGGCTAGCGCCTTGGTTTGCACTACAGCATCTACCCCTTCACTGGGGGTGGTATACATAGAGGGAACAGCATTCTCCTCTGGAGATGTGACATTGTGTGGCAAACAAGCAACAGACCCAACCTCCCCTAAAGTTACTACAACATTAGAGGGTGAGTTGGAAGTGCCAATAACATTATTGGTCCCCTCTTTATCAACCTCGGCATTGTCATCAACGTTCACTCCATTGGTATTAGAATCATTGTTCAAAACACCTGTTTCATGAATCATATTAATACTAGCTCTATCATGTGTATGTCTCATGTAAGTGCCCTCGGGCCTCCTACCTGCTGTCTGCGCATCCCTTCCCACGGGCGCAGTACGCGGCCACACGAACACATGTTGTTCCGCAAAATCCTTGATATCCCTACACATCTTCTTCCTTTTACTGTTAAGTAGGTTGGTTTCATAGCGACCCACTCTATCAAATAATTCCTGCATGTAGAGCTCTGTTGCCCCTTCACCTAAGATGGTTACAAGTCGTTCCTGAATTCCAGCTGCTTTCACCTTACATTCTCCTTCCACTGGTAGAAAAAAGTCAATAAGTAGCTTTATATATGCCCGACTGGCTTCCAGATTTATCTGTTGCCATCTCTGCAACAAGACCGGATACTGGTTGCCATACGTGGGCATGTTTAGAATGCGTAACCCTCTCGGTACAATCCCCTTCTTCAGACAAGCCTCCATGTGGTACCTTTGTGCTTGCAGACGTTTAAATTTGTACAGCTCATTGTCCATATCTCTTTTTAGAGATCTAATCAAAACTTCATCTTTCAATTCATTCTCCATACGATCAGTGTAGTCCGTACCTTCAAAATTAGCCAGAGGATTCGCCCCATCCTCCAGTAAGGCCTGAAAACGGGCACCTAATGAATTGGAAATCGCAGCTACATTCCGGTTGCTTTCCGCTCCCGCCATGTCCCGTGGTTATTATAGAAGCCTCCCAGTCGAACAGTGTGATAGATAAGTAGAAGCCACCCAGCAAGAATCAGGAGCACCAAGCAACAAACAAATAAGTCAATGGTAATAGTGTTCACTTTTTCTATGTCCCAAAGTCCGTTTCTTTAGAAGTCTTCAAAAACAACCATTCGGTTAGGCAAATTGTGAACTACAGAAAATTTCTAAAACTTCAGGTGTATATAGATCCAAAGTAGCGATGCAGATAAAATAAAACCAAAACTTTATTTGTAAGCGCTTTCACGGCAACTCAAAATGCTGCTTCATCAGACAAACAGCTATGCGCTAGTAAAGCGCCAAATTTAAATAAAGTGTAACCTCCTCATCCAATTAAAAACGATCCATCATTTAAAGTCATGCTCCCAAGAAGCTGACAACAAAATACATTCTAAATCATTACTAAAAAATAATAATTATTATATAATGTTATATTTTTGTTATAATTTATAAAAACAAACATTATATATTGCAATAAACTTTCATATATCAATCCTCACACTAATTTAAAACAATATACTAAAAAATACTACATTTATAAAATATTGCATGGTCACTTACTATTCTACAAAAACAAACATATTGTAGTTCAATATACTTGCATACTCAAACCCTCATAAAAACATTAAAGTGTTCATTAATATATTCATTAGTAGATAAGTAAGGGAATATGCACGTAAAGACCATACAGATAATGTATACAAGTCTTATATACAAAAGCAAGTGTAGTTACTATTACAAAACGTGTGTAAGGAAGCTCAGATACATAAAAAATATATATACAAATAATCAATCCTATGAATATATGAAATACAAATACCTAGTACATAGGCTAAAATGAAGCCAATCTAAAATATATACTTGGAAAATAAAAACTAAACCTATCCATAATATTTGATAGAAAGCACTAAATCTAAGTCTAGACTACATCATAAAATATCACTATATATCATCTAAGGGGTTTACCTTTCAGATGGGGCTTGATGGAAAGTATCTCATTCAACCCCCGATCCCTATGTGCCGCTAATCTGCAAATCCATTTCAATTCAGCTTGTTCTGTAAGGTTAACAATGTCCCCCAACCTAACACTGGTATTGATAACCTGTAATACTTGAAATAAAACCTGTGTGTCATCCCCTCTTTTATGGTGTGCTTGGCCAGTGCGCTGTATTCTTGTCCTCTGGCTAAACAATAGCCGTGGTCACGTATCCTTTCCCTTAATGTCCTATTAGTTTTTCCAACATAGAAGGAAAAGCAGTGGACACAGTGGGCCACATATACAACATTCTTGGTATTACAATCGCTGTTGCAATTAATTGTCCATAGATGGCCCGTGGTGGGGTGTCTGAAATAGTGAGATTCATCTATGGAGATGCATTGCTGACATAGTCCACATTTATGTGTCCTTTCTAGGCCTGTCCTAATTACAGACACTGGACTACGTGTACCACATAGAATTCTCTTGAGACTAAGCATGTTACTATATATAAAGGAGGGAGTCTGCCCCACTATCCTCGCTATCTTGTCATCAGTGGTCAGTATGTTCCAGTGTTTCCAAATGGAACTCTGGACACTACTAATACCACAACCATAGGGTATTACAAATCCCATGGATCTTGGGCCGTTACTTACTGCTAAATCTTGTTGCTGACCAGTCACTTGATTTGAATAAAACGGCCTAGCTCTATTGTTCCTAAGATGATCCATTTCCTTCAGTACCTTCTGTACTTCTGCCTCTTCATAGCCTCTTGTGATGAAACTTTCATGGAGGCTTTCTATTCCCTCCTCATAGTCCTCCACCCTAGTGGAGAGTCTAGAGATCCGCATCGCCTGACCTTTGATTATATTCTGAAAGATGTGCGGATGATGCATACTTTCTCTATAAAGAAAGGACGATCTATAACAGGGCTTACGATGAACTTTGGTATTAATAGCATTGGAAGTCTTATACAACGTAACATCTAAAAAATCAATATTGTGAGTATCATATTTGATAGTAAATTTCAAGAAGGAGCTACTGGAATTCAAAAAGGAATGAAAAATATGTAGCTCCTCTATGGTACCTCCCCATAAGAAGAAGAGATCGTCTACAAATCGTTTGTAGAACAAAACGTGAGGATTATCAACTATGTATAAATTCTCAAAGGTCGCCATGACTAAATTGGCATAGCTGTTAGCACAGCTAGTGCCCATGGCGACCCCTTTGATTTGCCTATAACATGTTTGATCATACATGAATAGATTATTTTCCAGTACCATCTCCATTAGCATCGATAGAAAATCTATTTTACTGCTAGTAAAACCCGAGTGTTCAGTCAGGTATTTGTGTAGAGATAATATACCTTCACTGTTAGGTATACATGTAAACAGTGAGGTAACATCCATTGTAACAAATATCATTGACTCAATTACAGCGTGTGAAATAGTTGATACCTTAACATACAGTTCTCTCAATAGATGTTCAGAGTCTAGCAAGATGTAATCAGAGGACAACACCATTTGTTTAAATTCTTGGTCTAAATATATAGACATTGGCTCTGTCAGCCATCCGGAGCCAGCTACAATAGGCCTAAGCTCCGGTGATGTCTCATTCTTGTGTATTTTTGGAAGACCTGATATTGTTGGAACCAATGGGTGTTCCACCTGCATGTACTTAAACAGTTCTTCCGTCATATAACCTGCCAGAACACATTCTAAAAGTGCTTGATCTATATGGGCTTTCATATGGTAGACCATATCTATCATAACTACCTCATACGCTTCATTACTGAGCATCTCTAACATTTTGGCATGGTAGAAAGGGGTGTCTAGAACAACAATGGAACCACCCTTGTCTGCAGGCCGCACTGTTATCTGGCTATTACTCCTGAGGCTTTTCAAAGCATCCTTCTGAGAAGTAGTTAAATTGCTAGCTATATCATTACTACACAATCTATTCGAATCATATAGCTCCTTCTCTAACGCTTTAACAAAAATATCAACATTGCAATTCATAGGCGGCATATAGACACTATTTTTCTTATGCATGGACCTGGAATAGTCCTCAACATCCTGAAAACAAAGTTTCAAACAGAGATTCCTTGCAAATACTCTCAATGAAATGATGGCTTGACTACAGTCAATGCTTGATGTAGGTATGAAGGACATGCCTTTATTCAGCAGTTCAATTTCAGACATCGTTAGTTCATGAGATGAAATATTGTGCACGAGGTTGCCTACCCCCAGAAACTCTGGAATGTTTGTTGTTGGTTTTGGGGCTGTTCTTTTCATTTGGCCCCTCTCACAAAATCGTTCTCCAACGATCTTTTTCTGTTCAGACGAATCGGAAAAGGGGCCTCAGTTGGATTGTGTGTTTCAACCCTCTCTAGTTGTATTCTTCTTCTCACTGCACCCGCAAGACTAGAGGAATAATTATCAGTTGAAATAGTGGCTAGCGCCTTGGTTTGCACTACAGCATCTACCCCTTCACTGGGGGTGGTATACATAGAGGGAACAGCATTCTCCTCTGGAGATGTGACATTGTGTGGCAAACAAGCAACAGACCCAACCTCCCCTAAAGTTACTACAACATTAGAGGGTGAGTTGGAAGTGCCAATAACATTATTGGTCCCCTCTTTATCAACCTCGGCATTGTCATCAACGTTCACTCCATTGGTATTAGAATCATTGTTCAAAACACCTGTTTCATGAATCATATTAATACTAGCTCTATCATGTGTATGTCTCATGTAAGTGCCCTCGGGCCTCCTACCTGCTGTCTGCGCATCCCTTCCCACGGGCGCAGTACGCGGCCACACGAACACATGTTGTTCCGCAAGATCCTTGATATCCCTACACCTCTTCTTCCTTTTACTGTTAAGTAGGTTGGTTTCATAGCGACCCACTCTATCGAATAATTCCTGCATGTAGAGCTCTGTTGCCCCTTCACCTAAGATGGTTACAAGTCGTTCCTGAATTCCAGCTGCTTTCACCTTACATTCTCCTTCCACTGGTAGAAAAAAGTCAATAAGTAGCTTTATATATGCCCGACTGGCTTCCAGATTTATCTGTTGCCATCTCTGCAACAAGACCGGATACTGGTTGCCATACGTGGGCATGTTTAGAATGCGTAACCCTCTCGGTACAATCCCCTTCTTCAGACAAGCCTCCATGTGGTACCTTTGTGCTTGCAGACGTTTAAATTTGTACAGCTCATTGTCCATATCTCTTTTTAGAGATCTAATCAAAACTTCATCTTTCAATTCATTCTCCATACGATCAGTGTAGTCCGTACCTTCAAAATTAGCCAGAGGATTTGCCCCATCCTCCAGTAAGGCCTGAAAACGGGCACCTAATGAATTGGAAATCGCAGCTACATTCCGGTTGCTTTCCGCTCCCGCCATGTCCCGTGGTTATGATAGAAGCCTCCCAGTCGAACAGTGTGATAGATAAGTAGAAGCCACCCAGCAAGAATCAGGAGCACCAAGCAACAAACAAATAAGTCAATGGTAATAGTGTTCACTTTTTCTATGTCCCAAAGTCCGTTTCTTTAGAAGTCTTCAAAAACAACCATTCGGTTAGGCAAATTGTGAACTACAGAAAATTTCTAAAACTTCAGGTGTATATAGATCCAAAGTAGCGATGCAGATAAAATAAAACCAAAACTTTATTTGTAAGCGCTTTCACGGCAACTCAAAATGCTGCTTCATCAGACAAACAGCTATGCGCTAGTAAAGCGCCAAATTTAAATAAAGTGTAACCTCCTCATCCAATTAAAAACGATCCATCATTTAAAGTCATGCTCCCAAGAAGCTGACAACAAAATACATTCTAAATCATTACTAAAAAATAATAATTATTATATAATGTTATATTTTTGTTATAATTTATAAAAAACAAACATTATATATTGCAATAAACTTTCATATATCAATCCTCACACTAATTTAAAACAATATACTAAAAAATACTACATTTATAAAATATTGCATGGTCACTTACTATTCTACAAAAACAAACATATTGTAGTTCAATATACTTGCATACTCAAACCCTCATAAAAACATTAAAGTGTTCATTAATATATTCATTAGTAGATAAGTAAGGGAATATGCACGTAAAGACCATACAGATAATGTATAAAAGTCTTATATACAAAAGCAAGTGTAGATACTATTACAAAACGTGTGTAAGGAAGCTCAGATACATAAAAAATATATATATATATATATACATATATCTGTGTGTGTGTGTGTGTGTATGTATACATATATATATATATATATATATATATATATATATATATATATATATATATATATATATATATATATATGTGTGTGTGTGTGTGTCTGTGTGTGTGTGACTGTGTGTGTGTGTGTGTGTGTGTGTGTGTGTGTGTGTGTGTGTGTGTGTGTGTGTGTGTGTGTGTGTGTGTGTGTAAAGGTACCTATAATGTATGCAAATACTCGTTCCTCCAGAAGCCAATGACGGAGGTTGGTGGGAGGGGAGTTGAGGAAGAATGAAGATCGACAGCACAGATAGAAAGTTATGGTAAGTACAAAACTTCTTTATCTGATGTTAATCTTCATTCTATCCTAAATGAGTGGAACAGTGTCCCTATCTACTTGCATCCAGGGTGGACTCAAAGAAAGATATTCCTGAGCACCATAGAACCAAATAATGCCCTGCCTCTGGAAACTAGATGCAACTTGTAGTGAGTAATAAAGGTATGAAGAGTATCCCAAGTTGTTGCTGCACAAATATCATCCATAGACATCCTTGACTGAAAAACCATTGAAGTAGCCAAAGATCTAGTAGAATGTGCTTTCAAAGAATGTGTAAGAGAAATGCCCAATTTAACATAGACAAAGAAGATGCAATCTATCAGCCACTTTGATAGGGTAACTTTGGAAACTGTTTTTTCCAATTTTGGTTCAGAGAAGGGGATAAACAGTTGGTCTGCTTTCCTGATTTTTTCTGTTCTATGCAGATAGAATGACAATTGTCTATGAACATCCAGTAAATGTAAGATATATTCTACTTTGTTGGTAAACTTGGCGAAAAAAACATTGGTAAATTGGTAGTACTATTGATGTATTCTGACACCACCTTTGGAAGAAAGAATGGATTGGTATGTAAGGTCACTCTATCTTTCTGGAAAACTAAGTAAGGAGGTTTAGCGCTTGAATCTCAGAAATTTATCTTACAGAAGTAATGACAACCAAGAAAATTGTTTTCCATGTAAGATATTTAAGGTCACATGTAGCTGCTGATTCAAAGGGAGGTTGTGTGAGAGACTGAATCATTAAATTTAAGTGCCATGGAGGTGTAGGGTCTTTAAATGGGGACTTTAGGAGAAGTGTTCCTTTCAAGAAGGCCTTGCTCAATTTGTGAGAAGCTATGGATGCGCCATTAAATCCTGTATGGTAATCTGAAATTTCTGCTAGCTGTACTTTAACGGTTGAAGTTCTGGCAACATTCTGAAATAGGTGAGCAAGGAAATCTAAAATGTCATTGATGGGAACTGAAAAAGGGTCAAGATTATGTAAATGAGCCCAAAGGGCAAACCTTTTCTATTTACTGGAGTATGTTTTCCTTGTGAAGGGCTTATGGGCAGATAAAATTATACGTCAGACAGGTGATGAGAGCATAGATTGTCTGGTTACTAAGGGAACTGGAGAAGCCAAGTGGTCAGCTTGAGGTTTGGTATATCGGGGTGTGACATACCCTTTGGGTGAGACAGGATGTCTGGAGTCTGATCTAGGTTCCATGCGGGGTTGAAACAGGTGAGGCCATAGGAAGGGGAACCAAATCTGTCGAGGCCAATAGGGGGTAATGATGATTACTGTGCTCTTCAACCTGGCAGCTTTCTGCAGAAATGTGGGAATCAATGGGGTTGGTGTGAAGGCATAAAGGAGACCAGGGAACCAATCATAAAGTAGAGCATTCTTCGATGACTGCCCTGTGGGAGAATCAGAGCAAAGTAGTTGTTGTTTAGTGGAGAGGCAGAAAGATCACAGCATGGCTGGCCCCATTGATGGAAAATCTTGTCTGTTACTTTCTCATTGAGGGACCACTCATGTGAAGAAGAATGCAGCTGCTCAGTTTGTCCATAATCACGTTGGATCCCCCTGGGATGTGCATTGCTAAAAGAAAGCGGTGAGATGAGATCAGCCACTGCCAGACCATGAGAACTTCTCGACACAATGTATAAGATTTGATTCCCCCTTGTTTGTTGATGTACCAGATGACTGACATATTGTCCATTTGAATCACAATCGTCCTGGAGGGAAGACCATCTTGAAATGCTTACACGCCAAGAGCACTGCTCTCATCTCAAGAACATTTATATGCAAATCAGTCTCTTCTGGGGGACCAAGTACCCTGGACTGTCTTACGCAGATAATGCCCCCCACCCTATCTGGGAAGCATCAGTGGTCACTATGGCCTTGGGCTGCTGGATGATGAAGGGACAGCCATGGCACAGTTGATCAGATTGGATCCACCAACAGAGATCTCTTTTGCAAGTGTAGGTAATTTTTATCTGGAATGACATTAACTGATGGAAGATTGACCACTGAGTAGCTAACAACCATTGAAGGATCTGCATATACAATCTGGCCAATGGAACTAAGGTTATCTCTGCTACCATTAGACCTAGAGTTTGCAGAACTTTGCTGGCTGAGATTGATGTGTTTCCTACAACCTTCTTGATTTGTGACTTTATAGTCTGACCCCATTATGGTGGATGGGAAGCAATGGCAGTCTTTGTACTGAGCAGTGCTTCAATCAATTCCAAAGTCTGAGTTGACTGTAGTAGTGATTTGCTGTGGTTTATGGTTATTCCTAGGAGAGCACAGGTGTGGAGAACCTGATGCCTTGCATAAATCAGTTGATGCCTGATTGGAGCGGTAATGAGCCAGTCGTCCAGATAGGGAAACACCAGGAATCCCTGCAGCCTGAGGTAAGCTGCTATGACTGCCATGCATTTGGTGATCAGCCTGGGGGCAGTGGTGAATGCAAAGGGCAGTACCCTGAATTGGTAGTGACTGGCTCCCAGCCAGAAGCATAGGTGTTTTCTGGATCACCTGTTCATTTTTATGTGATAATAGGCATCCAGAAGATCTAGTGAGCACATCCAGTCATCCTTGCCTAGAAAAGGGAGAATGGACTGAACCTGGTTTAGTGAACAGATTTGATTAGATTTGTGAGATCCAAAATTGGTCTCTAGTCCCCTGTTTTCTTTGGCTCTAAAAAGTACCTTGAGTAAGTTCTGGATCCTATCTGCTCTGGTGGGACCTCTTGGATGACTCTTTTTTTTAGCAGCTTTTGAATCTGGATTGCTGCTTGATCCCTCTGACTGGGTGGAACATCAGGAATTTTTCTGGGAATTGGTGGTGGTAGGGAAAATGATATTATATAACCTCTGGATATAATCCTCTGCACCTAGGTATCTTTTGTTAATTCTAGCTAGGCTCTCTGGTGCAGGGATAATTGTACCCCAAGTGCTTCCAGAGGTTGACAGTTATGCCTTCATTCAGGAGGACTGTTAGGGCTTCTCAAAGAAAGATTCTTGTGAACTCTGGTTTTGCATGCCACCTCTGCCATGAGGGTGACAACATCCATTGCAATTCCTCCCTCTGCCCCATGGGGGCACTTCCTCCACATTTGCCATGGAAAGGACCTTGAGACTTTTTGAACCACATTTTCTGACCACTCTATCTGGACAGCATTTCTTTCACCTTAGGGCCAAAAAGAGTAGTTCTGGCAAAGGGAGCATAGATGAAATTGGACATAAATGGCTCTGCAAAATCACACAAGCACATCCAGGCATGTCTCCTCATGGAAATGTCTGAACCCACAGCTCTTGAGGTCCCTTCCACTATGTTGGAAGCTACCCTCATGAAATTACTAGATATTGCCTGTAGGGTTGCCAACTGAGAAGTTAAGGAATGTCGAACCTCTGCAGAAATTGTTCCTGAGAGAGTATTTGATGACTCCTTGGTCAAATCTGTCTGAAGTCTAATAAAGCAAAAAAGGTGATGGAAGTTTGTCAGGATCTGGGTCCACCAAAGAAGAATATCTTGTCCAAGGACAATACAGAGTCTCCGAAGGTTCTGTCTGATCCAATGATTTTGTCTTCTTATCTGACTTGGATAGTCCAGGATCTGTAATGCTTGATTTGGATGTTGTAGGATCCAAGGGAGAGTTGGCTCCTGAATTCTCATTTTCTTCTGCTCTGGGATTGAGACCAGATGTTTAGCACTTCTCTTCCGGGAAGAGTATGAGGAAGATTTAGACAAAGTGGAAGGCTTTGATTTGGAGAATGGGATATGGTTTCTCCAAAAGAGGAAGGGATGAGACCTTTCAATATTAATTTGTTTTTATGCTCTGTTAAAGCTCACGGATTAAATCCATGGCAAATAGAGCAGTCTTCCTGTAAACGTAACATACACAAGCAGCAGACACAAAGCATGTGTGCATCCGAGAGCAGCAACCTATGCCCACATTTAGAGCATTTCTTGAAACCCGCAGGTTTGTCAGTCATCATTTAATAGGTAATATTTTAAACAGAAGGGCAATCAAAATTAGAAAAGATAATCTTTTTTTTTTAATAACAGGAAAGAAAAGGAGATAGAGGGATACCACCAATGGCATGAAGAGTTATGACCAGGTCATAAGGGAAGGGAAGTGCTAACAATAGTATCTAACAGTAACAAGAATGCAAAGGAAAAGGGCAGAAAAACAGCAGCAGCAGCAAAAAGGGAAAAAGTTACAACTATACCAAGATAAGAAAAAGAAACAAGGGAATACCAACAATGGTATGTAAGAATTTACGACAAAGTCATAAGGGGAAGGGAGAGAACAGCATAGATATTAACCACAATAAACTAAAGGCTAAAGACTAAAGACCAAAAACTACTTAAAGGAAAATATTCAAAACAAAAACTTATCTAATACAGCTCGAGAGAAATTGGTAGACCATGTCTGATAGTTAGAAGAGGCAAACAAGATCTGAGGTAATTGGGTAGGTGCATTGTGGGTAAGGGAAACGCTTGAGAGATTTGGTGGCTGCAAGCTTTAGCTAGATAGATAGAATGAAGATTAACAACGTCAGATATGAATATTATGACTTGAGGGGTCTGGGGTTGAACAACATAAATCAAACTAAGTGAGAAGTGCAGTGGTACATTCCTGAAGTATCAGAACTGAAATTTGTTATGGAATTAAGTGTAAGAAATACTTTCATCAGTTTCTGTAGAGGAATGAAATTAATTATTTCCATACATACCACATTACTAAAGATGTATCCAAGGGAACAAGTTACTACAATGGGTAAATGAAGAGTTACAGTAACATGAATGTAAGAAACAAAGTCAACTACATGTATATGAGGTTGGTGAAAAACATTACACGACAGAGAATGTATAAAACAACTTGCAGTTAGAAAGTAAATATTTTCTAAAGATACAGGAAATTAAGAAGTGAATTAGAACAAAACACCATCACAAAAGTCATCAAAGCCAGGATGCTGCCTCATGGTTTTCTACTACATAATAGAAGTTAACTAAACAGTAGGGGAAATGCTGGAGTGTTACCTACATCAAAAAGCAGTGATTAGCCTTATAGCTATAGTGGCTGTATTGAATAACAATAAATCAAAATAAATTTTGCATGTGGGGTTTTCAAAATTATTTTCACTTCTGTCTTAAAATCTTTGTCAGCAAGCATGGCCCTATCCCTGTATTCTGTCTCCTACAGACTGTTGAAGGGAGATCTATGCCTGGTATACAGGGCATTGTCAGACCTCACTCTGATGGACCTCCTGCATATCAGCAAAACAAACAGCACCAGAATTACCCATTTGAAAGACTTAAACCTTGACTGTGATATAAATAGGACCTGCTGGAGAGACAGGTATGTATCCCAGAGACTACCCCATCTCTGGAGCAGGCTCCCCATCCATGTGAAGCAGAATTCCTCCCTAACCCAATTCAAGCGTAACTTGGACATTTGGATGGGAACAGGATATTCATCCCTGGTTTGGCACCTATGTTTCTAATGGACACATACAACCTTTAAATGGTTCATCTCTCAGGCTCTTACTTGTAAATGTTTCATCTCCCAAGCCTCTGCTTACAATTACCAAGGGTACCAGAACTTGTCAGAGATTTGGGGTGTATCGCTAGGATTAAAAAGACCCTTGTGGTTATTAGCCTAGTAAACACCTATGTACCTATAAATAGATGGGGATGAGAGGAAGAGGTTTTCATAAATTCCCACAATGCAGTAGAAGTGAGTTCTAAGACATCCCTGGCAATTAATGCACATAAAGGGTTATTCCATTACAACATGCTTTTGATGATTCATAAGAATTGATTCTGTCAATCAAAATGTTTTCTTTCATTGATCCATCATTTCGTGGCAGGTTGTCATGCAATGTATCAGTTTGTAAAACAGGAATTAAGTTATCTCATGAGCCCCAGGACGGTTTAGAGAGACCCATAATTTTTTCTTCAAGACTACTTTGTAAACTGAATGTAAATATGTCCAGAGAGTGAGAGGCAGAGGGAGAGGGAAAAACACAGTCAACTTGAGTTTTGGATTATGGAAATGTAACCACTACTTATAGGAAAAAAGGTTTATGCTAATTTGGATCATAGACCACTATGAATGGTTCTTAGCCCAGTAAATGCGGTGCCCTTATTAAAAGGAGACATGTAACAGAAGAAGTTCCTGTTCAAAACTATATGAGTTTGAAAGTAAGAAAATGAACTTACATCATTATATTATTGGACTGTCATGACTACTTTATGGATATTATGAGGAACTGCCAGTTACTGGGTAAGTAATCATCGACGTATGGTTATTTTTATGCAGTTATTAATAACAGATGCTGTTTACTAAAGAAAAACTAGGAATGACCAGCTACTGTCACATTTGCATGAATTAATTGCAAAAGGATGGTCTAGGGCAATCATTTAGGTGCTGGAAAAGGTGTGTATTTATTTTTCAAAGAATCACAGAAACCAAAGGCATGACCTAGTTCAGTGCATGTCAAATACTCATAGCTACATAGGTGTATACTAGGCTAACAACCACTAGGGACCTTATAACCCTAGCTGTGTAACCCAAATGTTACTCACAAATTTGATTTACATAGGGGTGATTTAGTGACCATTTCTGTCCATCAGAGACATAGGTGTCAGACCACAGGTGAATTTCTGATAACCCATTAATTGGTCAAAGCTGCACTTAAATAGGGATAGGGAAGAACTCTGCTTCATATATTTATGTTGCAAGCAAATTTAGGTCTTCTAATCTAGCAGTTCTGATGCTGTTTGTTTTGCAGATGTGTAGAATGCCTTGTATACCAGGGAAAGATCAGCTCTCAGAAGTTTATAGGAAACAGACTAAAGAGACAGAGCTTTGAGGTGACCAGTGTAGAACATTGTGTTTATTCCCCTATATTCTTTTTGTAAGGAACTTTTGTGGATATTCCGGTTTCTGTATATATCTGATCACGAACATACCAAAGGGCACATTATACTCTATGATAAGTCTGATAAAGGCTGAGTACAGTAGTATGATGACCTTTCTGGATCTAGATGTCATGCCCTTGTTTATAAGTTGAACAACATAGACATATTTTCTTACTACCTTGGACACATGTTGGTCAAAGGCTAGATTACTATCAACATGAGTTCCCAGATCCCTGACTACAGAATCAACTTTTACGGGTGTTTTATTGATGATGTAGTTACATGGGGTGGCAGACTTCCCAAAAAGAACTATAATGCATTTATGGTATTGCATTTTAAGCCACGGCATTGGCACCAAGCATTTGTCTACGTTACACCTTTCTGAAGGGTGTTATCATCTAGGAGGGATTCAATGACTCCTCCTGGTTTACAATCATCTGCAAACCTGGTTAACTACAGGCCTTTGACATTGGCTTTGACATATCCAAGAAGTAGATGCCAAAGAAGAGTGTGTCTAGTGCAGGGAGCTGGACGACACTCCACTGCTGACTGACCTCTTTGTGGAGGTGGCCTCACCTGTTCTAACTTCCTGGGTCCTGTCAGTGAGCCAAATAGCTATCCAACATGTTACAAAGATGTTTATATCCAGTCCCAAACATTTGTTGACAATGCCCCACTGGGGTATTGTATCAAATGCTCTGGTCAGATCTAGGTAGGCAGTATACACCATTTTCCCCTCATCCATTGCCTTAGTGATGTTTACAAGGAAGTCCACTAGATTCAGTAAGCATGACATCCTTTTACAAAGCCAAAGTGGGAGGGACCCACTGTCTGGTGATCTTTTATGTCATTGTTGATAATTTCCATGATAATTCTTACCATGGTTTGCAAATAAGATTAATTAGACTAATGAGTTTGTAGTTTCCAGGAACTGTTGAAGGTCCTCAGTTATGAAAGGGGATGACTGTTGCAGTCCTCCATTCACATGGCACAAAGCCCGTTTTAAGACTATAGTTAAATAATGACTCCAGGGGTCCCAATAAGTCATGTTTTAGACTGTTAAGGAATAATCCTGGGATGTTATTAGGGTCCATTGAGGCCATGTTCTTGGCTTTAGTGAGTGCAGTCAATACATGCACCCTAGTTATAGTTGGAGGGGTTATGCTAGATGGTAGTTTTTGAGGGATGGTTGGGGGTGAGAGGGAAGTAAAACTGGATCTGAATTTGTCCACTAACAGGTTCACTTTATCGTTAGGCTCAGTAAATATGGCTCTATTAACCACCAGTTCAGCACATTGTTATGTGCTACCCTTGAGGTTTCTGACATATCTGTAGAAGGTCTTATGGTTATCTATCACCTGAGAGACTATTTTAACCTAAAAAGTTGACTTTACTTGATCTAATTTGCCCTCATAGTTCCCTATTTAGTTTGATGAGATAGTTTTTATCTTTATGGGAATTACCCTTCCTGATTTTTGTCATATGTTTTTCCTTTTGTTGTATATCCTGTTTAATTTGGGATGCCGCCAGGGTATTTTGTTTCAGGGCCTAGTCCTAGGTTACGTCAGGTTGATACAGCAGCCTCTTTGCAGCCATTGATGTGGTTGTACAGAGTTTCTGAGAGCAACTCCGCATAAACTGCTGTGTTTTCAGAGTTTGGAGGAGCATTGAATTTTTGATAATGCATCACTTAATAAAAGGTAATTTGTCTTGGAATAGTTCTTAACTATTACTGTTTTTAATGGGATTAGCAAATTGATTATGATTTTAAAGGAGAAAGCTTTATGGTTAGATTTTACCAGGGATGATGAGACATTGGGGTATGCAGCATTCATCCATATTTGTGAGCATGGCATCCAGTATGTTGAAACCTCTAGTGGGTGTATTCACGATTTGGTCAAGGGTGTTTGTATTTACAAAGTCTAGAAATCTCTGTGCCTACAGATATAAGGACGTGTAGGATTCCCACTCTATCGAGGGGTAATTAAGGTCTCCCATGAGTAGGGTGTTAAGCTGAATGGTAGGTGAATCCAGCAGGTCCAAATATGTATTGTGAGCTACTTGGGACATGAAGGGTGACCAGTAGTTGGTTAGGATATGGTGCAGGATTTTTTTATGGTGATATGCATGTGGACGAACTCCAACACATCATCCTGTCTGACCACCCTAGAGGTATGTTTGTTACTGACATTTATTGAGACACCTCCACCTTTAGCCTTTGTCTGTGCAGCATCTGGTCTAAAAGTGTGGAAGGCACTGAAACCTTACACTGCTGGGATACTCTGTGTCAATTTAAACCATGTCCGGGTAACTGCACAGATGTCTTTATTCTTGATTGTGAAGAAGGCTTGAAGGAGTGTAGTTTTTTATTTAGGCTCCTGGCACTGAGCAGTAACACTGTGAGGTTCAGTTGAGTTGATTTTGCTATATTAGTAGGTTTGTCAATTTGGCATTGCCTAAAAAGGCACTACGCAGGTGGATAAAGTTTTAAACAATATTCAAAAGTGTAAGGAGGGAAGGTGCAGACCATCCTTGGCAAAGCAATGGCATCTGTTAACCATGACCTCCAAGCTGACAAATATTGGATCCCCTTAGAATGACAACTTGGTGATGGTAATATGCTGCTCAGTGCTAGGCTTATACCAGCCTGAGACACATAGTCTGAAAGATCCATAGTGTCTCTTTTCATATAGTCTTGTGAGGTACATGTCAGGTCATTTTCACCAATATGGGCTATGATGGAATCACACTGGTACCTGTGGTGTAATGACTTGAGCCCATACGTGATTTGGCAGATCCTGGCTCCAGATAAGCAACTAACAGTTATCTTCTCCTTGTTCAGCCTAGTTACATGGACATCAGTATATCTTGAAATGGAGTCCTCTAGGATGACAGGCCTGGGAAGTGTGTTTGCTTGCCTTAGGGGCTAAGTGTTTGGGGCTCCACTGAGAATGGCAGTATGTGTGGTGTTGTGAGTTGTTTTCCTGAGTGCCTTTGGGCTTATTAGTGCATAGCTCTACAACTGAGCAGATTAGCTGCTCCAGTGGTGCAGATGGATAAAGCTTAAGCTACAGCTCAGGTGACCTTGGTTCGATTAGTGGCTCAGATGACTGATAGGGAGGCAGGAAGGGATGAGCATTACCATCCCAGGAGGCTAGTTGATGACAGGGGAATCTCTTGTGGCAATCTCTAGTGGAGACTGCAGATGTGATGATCTGAGAGGCATAGTCCTAATGGTGGGTGAGTGGGTGGGTGATTGGATTGGTTGAGCTCCTGCAGAGGCAGGGTAATATGCCACAATGTCTCCCATTACATGCTCACCTAAGGATATATCACCAATTTACTGAGGGGGATTGTGGGTAGGTCATATAAAAGAAAAACACAGATCAATGATATGGACAGCATGACCCCCTGGATGCCCTTAAGTTCCAGGGTCTATATTATATCACCGAACGCTTAAAAAAGCGAACACTGATTGATCGACCTAATTTAAGTGAAAGCTTACAATCTCGAACTGTCAGATCAGCGATTTTTTTCCCAGGGAAAAAAATCGCTGATCCAAAATACATACACACAACACAAGCACACCAAACAAACAGAAATCCACACACATAAACCTAAAATCTGATACCTAACCCTACACTAAACTATGCACACACCACTAACTACCCACTTACCTTAACCAAAACCCTAACCCTAAGGTCCGTCACTATCGCACACTCACCTCACCCGCTCCCTAACCCTAACTCACTTAAATCCACCCTAACCCTCATGTCCACTCAATTGCACACACACCTAACCCGAGCCCTAACCCTAACTCACCTAAATCACCCTAACACTCACATCCACACAATCACACACTTACCTGAATCCGACTGGTAACTTTCCACCATAACACTGAAAATACCGAAGCAACAGAAACGGACAACCGAATTCTTTCCCTAGGAAAAAATTCGAGTTTCTGCTGCTTCGATATTTTGCAGTTTCATGAAAATAAGTTTGATCAATCAGCGTTTGCTTTTTTAAGCGTTCGAGGATATAATATAGACCCAAGTTCCATGCAGGCCTCTGGCAAAATGTTGGCATTGACAGGGGGGTAAGACTGGTATGCCAGTAGACCCAGTGCAGATCATGGAGCACTGGGATGGCTGTCATTTGTGATGATCGACAATAATTCACTTGAATTGACATTATGATGCCTATCAAAGTCTCATTATTCCAAATCACTTTTATGCAAATTCCAAGGGACCAAGACTGACCTGTATGGAGTCAGTGATGATAGGAAAGGTAATATCAATGTCTGGCATTATGTTTGTAAGGAATAACTTAACCAAATAATTATCACTGTAACTATCCATAATTGAAATCTAAAGATTTTTAAACATTTTAAACAATGTTGCATTAATCAGCTCATATATGCAGTTAGACAGTTAAACAGGAAATAAATTGGATGAATTTTCTTAGAAATATTTAAACATTTAAAAGAATTCTTTAAAGAAAACAAAAACAGTTCTAAGTCCCTGCTTCAGAAGATGGACACTTTGCACTTGCTCATAAGAATTCAACCCATGCAGCAATTCGTACTATACTAGATGTGTTCATTTATTTATGTATTGCTTTTGTTTAAAGGGAACGTCTGACTTGTTGTAGTCCCAGGGAGAAAAGCTCCAAAAAGAAAATGCAGAACATGACACATATATCACTAGAAGATGAGAAAAGTCCAAAAAGAAATTACAATAACAAGATTTTATTTATTTATTTAACATTTTTTACCGGGAGTGTCCGAATGGGCGACAAACCCATTTTCACAGGAGACCCTGGGAGAAAAGCTCCATGTACATCACAAAATACATAGTATATAAGATCACATTTCAATATAATTTGAAAAATTCACACAAAAGAAACAATTTACAAAGAAATTCATCATAGTACAGAAGGAAAAAACACCTTACAACATTGTTCAAAAGTTCACAAATCTGTCAGAGCAAAAGCTTATTCGGTTTGTGTAAGAATTATGAAGTAGTTTGCATGCAGTGTAAGAAGTGAATGTTAGGTTTTTAGGCAGTAGCAGTGTGAACTTACAATTAAGAGACAATTTAATAACATGGTTATTACTATGTAGTGCAAGCATTAACAGTGACAGGCTTTTAGGTAGGGGATCCTATGATATACAAAGAGAGAGTATAAGGAGTAGCAGGTGTTTAGCTGTACTAGGGGCATAGGAGTGTGGGGGAATAGGCAAACTAGTGTTACCTAGGACTAGTACAGGAGCAGAACCAGTTTTTGCTAAAGTGGTCTATAAGTAGTAGTTTGAAGTTCTTTGGTTTGTTTATGCTAATAATATGCTGAGGGATAAACTTCCAAATTTTGGATATTTTGTGTGAGAAAATATGTCCTCCTGAAGAGTTATGTGCCTTTGTGACCTGCAGTAGCAGTTTTTCAGAGAATATGGTTGGGCATGATATTACAAAATACAGTAGTACAGTATACAGTCTTTTTATTTGCAGAATTATTATTATTTTCTTTGTGAAGGGGGGCTAGGAGAGGGAGAAAGAGGGGGCAATGTGTAGAGTGATGGAAAGGTGGAATTATGAAGTTAAAAATGGTGGAGGGCCAGTACAGTGATTGACTCTGAGCAGTGGGAGAAGAGCGGGGGTAAAATTAACCAGCTGAAGAGCATGAGCATAGCCATGTGTTGTTTTAACTGAGCTTTAAAGGATGTTAGCCTGCTCTTTAGTCTTACAACAATGGGTATTGTGTTCGAGTTTTGGGAGACAGAGTGAGGAAAGTGAAATTCTCCTGATGCATTTTTGGCTTTGCTTATGGCAAGAAGGTGCTGGTTACTAGACTACATGGCATGGCTTGGAGAATATGGTTGGGCAATGTCTTTTAGAGCAGGATAGTTTAGTGGTTTGTAGATGAGGTTTTGTGTGAGAACCAGCTGGGAGTAGGTTAGGTGGTGAGGAAGCTCATCCAGTTTTAGGTGTTTTAGGGCCAGAGAGTGGTGATTTTTTTGTAGGAGAGATTTGCTGCATATTTAACTGTTTTATTGTAACATTGTTCTAATTGGTTCAGTTGTGAGGATTGCAGATTCAGGTACAGGGAGAAGTATGTCTTTGAGGTATTCTTTTACTCCCTGGAAGGAACGGAGTTGTTGGTGTTTTTTTATAGTTTCTTGGATATAACGGTCAAATTTCATATGATTGTCAATTACGATACAAATTAGTTTAGTTTGAGTGACTACTTCTACTGTAGTGTTTTTGTTAGAGTTTACAGAATTGGGTGCTGTTTGGAAAAGTGTTTTGGAGTAAATAGCATTAGTTTGACTTTTTGAGGATTTAGCGGTAACAGGGAGTTTTCTAACCATGCTTTGACTGCTGAAAAGGATTCTTGTGTTTGTTTCTGGTGATTAGTTAGACATTAGGCTGAGCAGATTAGTGTAGACTCATCTGTGTATTGTACTATTTTGATATGTTCAGTGAAGATGTGCAGCTTGTTGATGAAAATGTTGAATAATAGGGGGAGGAGTATGGCCCATTAAGGTATTCCAGTGGTTACTGGGAGGAAAGAGGAGAGTTTAGTTTGCCATTTAATAGCTTGTTATCTACCTGTAAGGAAGCTACAGAACTGGTTGAGGGAAGAAATATTGAGGCCACAGTGGGAAATTTTGAGAAGTAGCTTTTGGTGAGGTATTAGGTTGAAAGTCTTAGAAAGATCAAGAAAAAAAAAGAGAATATAAGTTTGCCAGAATTTCTGTTTTGGTTTACATGACATGTGAGTTTATCAGAGCTGTTGTTGGTGCTATGGGTGGGGTGGGAACCATGTTGTGTAGGAGGGAGGGCAATGTTTTCTTAGAGGTGTTGCAGGACTTGGGTGTGGATACAGCATTCAAGAATTTTGGGTAAAGGGGAAGGTATGGCTCTTGGCCTATAATTTCAAATGGCGCTTAGATTTCCACCCTTGTGGAGGGGTAGTATAAAAGATTTTTTTCTAGAGAGTCAGAATGTAGTTTTCAAAGACTGAGAGGTTTACAAGGATAGAGGCTGTATATGCTATAGTCACAGCAGCCAGTTTTAGGAACTTACTGGGCAGAAGGTCTGGTGCCATGCATGGCAGTCAGTTTTATCTTTAGAAGGTATTTATTTATTGTGTGAAAAAAACAATGGAAGAGTTTAGTATAGGATTGAAAGTGCTGACTGGGGGCCATAACGTTATGAGGACCACGCCCAATGAGCATACTTCTACTGTAAGACAAGGTAGCTGGAGAAGATGCATTAATCATTTAAGACATGCTCAATGAGAGAATGTCTACTTCCACCTGAATGTGAAAGGATAGCTTGACATGCATGAAGAAAACAAAGCAGTGATTACCACCACTATCTATCTAGTGGAAGTATTCCCCAACAGCCTAAATCCAAAAAATGCATGATTAGCAGTAGAAGGATTAATGACTGTGACCCTTTTGCAGGGGAAATGATTTCCCAGACTCATACCCCAACAGAACTGACAGAGCAGGCTATTGCTTATTGCTAGCTCTAATATATGATGACAGAATGATATTACATTATAGACTAGTTCTTGAACCATAGCCAGTGTCATGAGAAAAGTCAACCAGTAATACTGATTGACACAAATACTAGTGTTACAGTGTCCCCAGTGAAAGACAGTCCCAAAGGACATAACTTGTTACGAGTCCAGAAGGGTCACAGAGATAGAATTATAAGCATTTAAGTTTTTCTCATTGACTAAATCAAGGGGTGAGGAAGTATATGGTATTTTTGTAGTTAATGTATTTAAATGTTTTTGTATTGAAGTTATTCTCCTGGTCCTCCATTGAAAATGGGCTCCTACGCAGTCAAACTTTCCTGGTAATCAAATGTCAATAAATCAATAAATAAATAAATACATAAATAAATGTTAGATAACAAACTTAGAATAAATGTTACAAAAATTATAAGGAAAGATATATCTGCCAATAAACATACACTGCTTAGCAAAATAAAAATGTATATGAAAGAAATTTGGAAGAATAAAATGTTATCCAGGAATTTGCTTCTCCTCACACATATAAATTGCTCTTTGTAGCTAGTAAAATTGTAAAAGAGGAAGAGCATTACATATTTACATTATTTTATGCCCAGATAAATAAGCATGCATGGCTGTGCACCCCTTTCACAAAGCAGAAGTCTTTGTGTAAAGATGCGTTAAATAGCTGCTCCAGTATCTATGCTTTTTTTTTTATTGTGAATGATGTTAGGACAAATGCACACAACAGACTATACAAATGTTGGTTGCCTTAGGGTTACTTCTATCCTGTATACATTTTATTCACTGGCTTTCTATCCCATATGAGGAGAACTTCAGTATGGTAAACATTTCAAGCAGTGCCGTGAAACAGAGACGGCTGTCTGTATACCTAGTCTATGTCAGCTGCAGCATTAATAGATTTCAGACAGTATTGTAGACTGTTGTATCACAGCTAAACTGTAGTAAATGTTATACAGCAGAGCCTGCGTATACTATGTAATTATTACTGAAGTGTAATGCATAATAGTTGGATCAATAAAGCCATTGAAATCCACTAATGTGAAGACACTTACAACCAACAGACCAAACTGTGCTGGGGGAAGATACCCACATTCACACTCACCATTCCATACCGGAGACACACTTATCACAATTAATTAGGTAATTGACTAAAACTAATTAATTCTGTCATCACCAGAACTCAACTGTATTTATTTATTTGTTTATTTATATTCATTTTATGTTTGTTAATCAAATGGCAGGGCTCGTCTAAGGACCATTTCCAAACTTGGCCCTTGCCATGTGATAGTAAGGGACTGCATTTAACACTAGATGCTTCAGTTAATTAATAATAGTAGATATTTTCATACAGTGAAGCAGAATAACCATAAAACACTAAGAAAAAAATATAAAAAAAAATGAATTAAATATCAATACAAGAAGTGTCATACATGTTAAGTAAAGTGATAACATTCATCAGTAGTGTGATAGCAAAAGCTCTTTCTGAATACTTAGGAAGGGTGTAGCTAGTATAGAATTTTTAGGAGGGAACTTGAGTATGTAGACAGTGTTATTCAGTACTACTGCTGGTAAGGACAGCTGCAGTAGTTTATGGAGTTATAGCACTTCATAACCTGAATTCATAAATGTTACCACACAATGATTTTTTAATTGAGATCTGTGATAAGGTATTTATGAAGTGTTCTGTTTTGTTACTGGCCAGTGGGCACATATGAATATTTGTACTTTTCTGTATTATTTTAAGTTACCTATATTTGCCACCACATTTAACCATAAATCATATAGACATAGGCACTTAGAACCTTAAATTAGCTACGCACTCCTGCTTTGTCAAAGATGGCCTGCAGCACTCCCACACGGCTTCTGTATATTGGCTAAAACCTTGTCTGCCTCCATAGTGCCTTTTTTAAGCAATGTCAGTCTTCTAAAGCTTCCAATCTAACTGAACACAATCTGGACAACATTAAACTATTGTTGTTCAAAACATGGAGCTTTAACAAGCTTGGAGCTTTAACAACACTCGATCTAAAGACCTTAACCTGGTATGTGACATTAATAAAACTTGCTGGAGGGACAGATTTGTCTCAAAGAGGCTGCTCTGTCTCTATAATAGACCCCCCCATACATGTCAAAGTATGTCGCTGACCCTCTTCAAGCTCATCCGTGATGAGTGGATGGGATACCACAAATTTATCCCAGGGTTTCCATCTGTGTCCTTCACTGACAGGGGCAACAGTTGCTAATTGAGGTTTCTTTTTTGGGGATAAATCTTGGCTAGGCTTGTAAGGTCCCCAGGGCCTTTAGCCTAGTAATCTCCTATGATCCTATGATCCTACGGAAAGATTTGAGGAAAAATAGCCACCTACATGAAAGACCACCACAAAGACTTCTTTAACTGCATTAGAACTATGAAAAACAGTACACAGCACTCTTCTGAGCTAGTTGCAAATCCCAGACCCAGAAAACATAGCAAATCTATGAGAAGATAAGTTCATCCCTGTTGCACCACCCTGTTGTACCACAGTGTCAGTAATGCAACAGATAGCACACTCACCTTTAGTGCAGAAGACTATGTGTTCTTTTCCCCAGACAAGGTAGATCAATTACTGGCACTGTAGTGCAGCATAAGGGAGGTGCTGCACTCCTGAGTGTGCTGTCATTCGGATGAGATGTTAGACTGAGGCCCCATCTGACTGAGTTGCTGGCAGCTCAGGTGGATGTAAGAGATCCCTCAGCACCTATTGAAAATAGAAGGGGAAGTTTCCTGATGCCTAGCCAAATTTCCCCTAGTAGTATAAATATCTATGGGGCTGGATAACATGCAAGGCTGCCAATGTTTAACCTGGAACATGACTTGTCAAACCTTCCAGAGGTGTTATTCACCATTAGTCTCAAAACAGACTTTGTGCCATAAGAATGGGGGATGATAACAGACATTCCCTTACAAAAAGGTGGAGCTTCAATGGACCTGGGTTATTATAAACCTATGAGCATGACCAGTCTCATATATAAGGCTATGGAAAGGAAGCATTATAAAGCTAATAATCAGTGACTGTAACCTACAGACTCCTAACCCAATCCAGTTCAGATTATGTGAGGGCAGGTCCTGTCTATTTAGCTTCTTTGAAAAAGTGTCTCAGGTAATAGATGAGGGCATACCTCTCAACCTCTTAGCACAAAAAAATCTGGACAAAGCCTGAAATAATGGGGTGAGAAAGGCATAAGAACAGGGACACATTTTAAATATTTCTGTTAGAAACTTAGAAAGTTGCTAGAATAACAAGGTCTCTGTCAGTATGCATTTTCCAAAGGATATGAAGTCTGAAAGTCAAATGTTTGTCATTATCTGGTGACTTCAATCCTCAGTGATTTGTCAGAAAACCACAGATTATATGAGGAACAGACCAAAAATGTGAAGCAAGCATCTGGACATTCTGCAAAAATCTGTACAGTTGACTTGTATGGATGAGAGCAAATCAGTGGACATATTGCATATCTGGACCTCACAGTGTTCATAGGTTAATAGGTTGGTACTAGGCTATCAGCCCTAGGGCCTATACAAGCCTAGCCATAACAATTCCCTGGCTATTTCTTCCCACACTATTTACTTCCCTGGACCCCTGCTTAACACAATCCCACACTAAGGCATCAAATATTTATTTATTTATTTAATTATGATTTATTGACATTTGTTTACCAGGAAAGTCCACTTGTCCAAAATAGGCCCATTTCCAGTGGAGGCCCGGGGAGAAAAGTTCCAATGTAACAATAAGCCATTACATAAAGTTTCAGAAAAAGATTCAAACAATTTCAAAAGATCAAGAAAATTGCATAAAAGGAATTATCAAAATTTACAAAAAGTAGTTAAAAACTGATAAAACATTATACTAACAGCAAGATTGAACATTCATAGTAGAGAGAATAATAACATGGCATAATACTAGGGAAAGCAAAATTGATCAATGTTATACAGTTATGAGCATCAAGTAATGCATGTAAATTCAGGTGTTACATATATACAATAGGGCATATGTGTAGAGAGAGAGACATAAGAGGAGTGCTTATAAATATAGGGGAGAGGGTAGTAAGAAAGAAAAGAGAAAAAGAGGAAGAAGAAAGATAGGGAAGTGAGAAAGTAAGTAGAATGGACAGTAGGAAAAGAGAACGAAAAAGATACTAGAAGGAAAGTGGAAGAAGGGAGAGAAGGGGGGGGGAGTAGTTAAGGAGTTTAGACAGAGCAAGAGGGAGAATTAAGTAGTTAAAAGTTTGAACAACTGGATAAGAACAGATTTAGGTTTGTTTGGTAGAATTAAGTAATGGCAGAGGAAGCCCCCCAGGCTGAATGTTAACCCTGTGCAGCTCACTGGATAGCAGACTGGCTCACAAGTGATGTTGAGTGGCTGTACCTTCTCCAAACGACCTGTCACTTGCGGAGTGCCAGAGGGTTCAGTCCTTGATCTGTTCTTGTTTGGCATTTAGTTCTCACAGATAAAAGCTAAAGTTAAGGGTTTGTAGCTGATCACGTTTGTAGATGACTGAAACTAGGTTCAACATAAACTCTCTAGAGGATATCAAGCTCCTACAAGTATGCTGTCCCAATCAAATAGTTTGTGACCAAACCATGGACTAAAACTAAATGTCAAGAAATGTATAATTATATCCTTCACCAAGCATGGCTCACCTTGTAGCTATCCATTGACAACACCCTCCCTAATATCTGATTCTGTAGTTAGAGATCTAGGAACCTATGTTGACAATGAACTGTCCTGGATCACTATGTATCCACTATTGTAAGGAAATCCTTTTCCATTGCACAGCTTAGAACAGGTTCCTATTATATACTCGAAGAGACGTTTCATCAAACACATTGACCATTAAATAACGAAAACACAAAACAATGAATGGTCATATAAGCGATTTCTTTCCCTGGGAAAGAAATCGCTTGGCCACCTCTGTTACTTTGCCATTTTCCCCACTGTAGTGCGATCATGGAATTGGCATATTTAGTTGGGGGTGGGGTGGGGACACAGCCCCCCATGATCGGGGATGTGGGGGCAAAGCCCCCCACTTTGTATTATACATAGTGATGCATTTTCATGTTTAAGGTAAGCAATTTCTTTCCCAGGGAAAGAAATTGCTTACATGCACATTCGCTGTTTTGTGTTGTAGTGGTTTACGGGTCGATGAAGAGGCACTCAATGAAACGTCTCTTCGTGCATCTAATATAGACCCCTTATCTCTAAGGGTATGGAGTCCAGATCCATGCATGTAATTGTTCCAGTATACTCAACAATCATCAGCCTGATTATTGAATATAATTACCCATTTGGTATGTACCTTTCCAAACAGTTGCCACAACAAAAATCACAACAGCGCTTTCTTATTAAAAAAAATAAATAAATAAATAGAAAAACAAGAGCCCAAGTCTTAAAAACTATGCAGGTTGACTCAAATTCTTGTCTTTCTTCTCAGTATCATATAGGCTTCTTTCTTGGATGTAGAGCCTCAACAGAGCCTATTCTATGACTGCGGTGGTGGTGCTGTGGTAGCGGTGTCACCTCACAGTTAGACGTTGCCCGTTCAATTCTCAGTTAGAGTGTCTTCTGTGTAGCAACATGCGTAAATGGGCGTTCCTTCATTGAAGGTTGTGCGTTAGGCCTGGCAAGCCAGTACGTAAACATCTACTGCCAATCATTAGCGGACCAGAGTTCCGCTGTGGCGACCCCTAACCGGGAAAAGCCGAAAGACACAAAACAGAGCCTATTCTATCCAACGTATTATACATTCACGGATCAAATGGTATTATAAATACCCTCTGTTGAGACCTCAATCTCTTTTGCAAAATTAGCAGTATATGCTTGAGGGATAAACATGTATCACAGAGAAAACCTCTTTGATGCAATCTCCACATAAACACAATACTTCTCTTACTCTTTTCAAACATAATTAGGATGAATGAATAGGAAAAGATAAATTCACCCCGGTTTAGCACCACTGACACTAATGGATAGGGAAAATGTAATTTTATAAATATGTATTTTTTATTTGGATATTCCTATTGCAAAATGTAAGAGCTATTAACTACATGGGAATGCAAGGCAAGTCTTTCTAAGGTCCTCATAGACTAATATATAGAATAAGTTCCCACTGGGTCATGGCTGTCAGGGACTACAGCTGCATACCCCATCCTATCCCCCCTCTCTTTTATGTCTATGCCGGTCCCTGTTTGTTGTCCAATCCTCTCCATCACCATTGTCTTTTCACTGTTTGTTTGATGCCCCCTTTTACATTGTCTTCCTCATCTCTGAGTGTGTCAGCATTAACTCATTTGTTCTGTTTGTTTCTATGTTTGTCTTTCCCTGCCACCTATCCTAACCCTCATATCTTCTTCTTCCTTCCTTCCTTGTGTGTGTGTGTGTGTGTGTGTGTGTGTGTGTGTGTGTGTGTGTGTGTGTGTATATATATATATATATATTGATATAGATATAGATTTAGATATAAAACAATAATACACACACACACAGATATATATATATATATATATATATATATATATATATATATATATATATATATATATATATATATATGTATATATATATATATAGTTTCACGTTAAAATCCCTAAATACTGAAATATCGAAATTCAGTATCTTGAGACTGTAAAGCCAAAAACCAAAAAACCCGAAAAGCGCGAAATTCAAAATCGCGACTACTTACATACACAGTCCACACACAAACAAGCACACATACATCTTCACACTATAAACCAAGAAAACATACACAGACACAACAAAACAAACACACGCACTGACCCTACATCTAAGCAGGGGGGCAAGCACCCCTCCACCCCCCACACCCCCGCTACTTATATATACTAACTCACACTAAAAACACAAAAACCACCACTATGCATTCTACACTCCCCTTGCACAAACACACAACACATACATACAAATACCACCACTCGCAACACTTACACACTCACAATCTTACCTACCTACTGTAACCACACCTCAAAACTCCAAACACACTCACACACACTAAAATCCCTACCCAAAACCCCTAGTAAAACATCACTTACCTGAATCTCCAGCTACATCCACACCTCGGATTTGACATTTCCGCATTCGGCATTTCCGCACTCTGTATTCTGCACTTTCATGCAAGTGCAGTTTCGACACTTCGGTCTCAAGCTACTGAAGTTCGATATTTCAGTAGTTCCAGATTCTAAAGTGTAACTATATATATATATATATATATATATATATATATATATATATATATTTATATATATATATATATATATATATATATATATATATATATATATATATATATATATATATATATATATATATATATGTAAGTGTATAGCAATTGCCTGAATGACATAAATATTGACAGCAAAAATACCTAGTGTTCAAAATATTGACAGTCAAAAGGACCTAAATAAAATATTAACAAAGTTGAAGTTACACCAGGGAAGGGTACATGCCCATTCATCTGAAAAGGATTTGAAATAATCTACTTTAAACCACTTATGAAATGTGTAAATTGCATTCTGAGGAAGTTTTCATGCAATTAAAAATGAAAATGCTCAAATTCTGCATCTTGTTTTTGGTCTAGTAATCGTTTCTGTGAACTATAAGTGGGTTTAAGTGGATTATTTGAAGCCCTTTTCAGAGCATTGTTGGAGTCTTTGCGAGCAGGTGAGTGTGTCTTTCTTACGAGTTTTATTTTTTGTGCTGAATTGTATATATGCCCTTTCCTCACTGTTATGCGACTTCAGAGTTTGTATATAAAATTAGTAGGGGGTGTAGGAGTGCAAAGTGGCCTGGCCTCCTGCAACACTGAATTGGGATGTGGTTAGGTATTGCAGGTGTTTTGTGTTTAGGTATTTTTTTGACCGTCAATATTTTGAACATTAGGTATTTTTGTGCTAGTATTTTTGCTGTCGATATTTATGCCATTCAGGCAATTGCCATACATATATATATAGCTGAAAAAATTCCCTGTTTTCCCACCTCCATCCTGTTCATTTCCTAATTATTTATCTTCCATTCAGCCCTCTGCTTACTTCCTCTTTTTCATTTCATGGCCCTTTAATGCATCAAAGTTAGTAATCATTCTTACAACTGCATTGTGCATGGGATCTCAAAAAACCTCAAGAAAGCAAGGGCACTACTGATCAGTATAGGTGTTCCTTTTAGTTTCCTTAGGCCACCAGGTAGCATTATGAGCTCTTCCCCCAGTCCCTCCTGCAGCCATGAGAGGGATATTTCATCATCTTGCTACTTCATTCAGTCACCGACATGCATTCATTCCTAATTAGCATCGGCCTTCACTGTGCAAACATTGTAATCAGCAGTGCCCTGGCTGCCTTTGTACCCACTATCTTTCCGGTTCTTAGCCTAAGGCCCTGACACACATGTTTTATAACAAACAAAAAAAAGATTCAAAAGTTTGAAGCATTTCTAAATTTTACTGCCTAGACTGAGAGGCATATATTTTTATTATTCCACTTTTTCGTTGTTTAGGCTACCCTTTCAGTGCACTTTTGTATCAGAAGCATTCACCCATTCATCACTGTATTATTCTACCTTATATTTTTCAGTTTCAATACTTTTTATATAAAATGGTGAGCTAACTTACAGCAGAAATCACCCACTATTTAACTTGTGCACATCCTCACAACTAATGGCTTTTCCAATGAAGGGCAGAAATTGCATTGCCCTGTGCTTTGGGTATTTTCTTTCCATTCCTTTTATTTTCCAAAGGTGTAATCCCCTTTTAAGTCCTCTATTGTTGCTGAAAAACTCCTTCCACTTCTTATTTGCGAGGACAATTTGATTAAGCTGTACATCATCATTTTTTTTGCATGACTTCAGATTTTACACGGTACTTGAAATCACGTCCTTCTTGTAGTATAAACTACACCATACATTTTTACACTGATCCCTCTTGTGACCTTCTCCACAATACAAACAACATGCCTCTGAGTAATCATTTTTGATATGAGCCTGCTTGCCATAACAAACGCATGACTTAAGCTCACCAGCAGAACAAAGGACTCACTTGGCAGAACCAAAAGCAAAAATGGTAGGTGCATTATTTACAGCTGTGGGTAAAGATTTGAGATAGATGTAAAACAGAGGAAAATATGAGAATACCAATGTCACTACACAGTAATGTAAAACAAACAATTATAGTAAACTAGGGGAGAAACAGCAAGTGGAAGGAATGGGGTGGGGTAGGCTGGAGGTGGCACAGAAAAAGGAGATAAGCAAAACGATAACAAAGGAGGTGAAAGCAGCAAAGAAGTTAGTAAAAAGCGAGTTTGCAGTAAGGGTCAAGAATGAGAACAAATGATTTTAGATACATTGCAGAAAAGAAAAACAGAGGGACAGGTCTGACCAGGCTGAAAAAAGATGCGATAGAGATAATGGAAGAAGAGGAAAAAGCAGTGTTCATAGGTTCATAGGTGCGTACTTGGCTAATGGCCCTGGGGCCTTTACAAGCCTAGCCATAGGATTACTCTGGCATTGTGCTACCCGACCTTAGTTCCCAGTGCCTCTGTCAAGTAGAGCCACTGGAGTTATCCCCAGGGTGAATTTTCTATTTCCCTTCCACTCATCAAGATTTCTCTTGAAGAAGTTCAGTGAGGTGCTCTGCTTGACATGTATGGGAAGTCTATTCCATAGCATGGGCAGTCTCCAGGTTATGAACCTGTCCCTCCAGTACATTCTGTTGATTGTGGTAATGAGGTTGAGATCTCTGGAGCGTATGGTGTGGAGGGATTCGAATTTATTTAGAGGAAGCATTTCTAACAGAACTGGTTCTGACATGGCTTTATAACTCAAGCAGAGATTGCCTCTAAATAGGTGATATTAGAGAATAGTTGAAGTTTTTTGAGTCAGTCCATATAGGACAAGTGTTTAAGGCCTAGGATCCTCTTTGTGAGGTACTTTTGCAGCCTCTCCAGTTGTTGCAGGTGTCTAGTGAGGTACATGCCAAATGGGGCATTGTACTCGATGATTGGCCTAATGAGGGAAGAGTAGAGGGAGACAATGACCTCTTTCTTCCTGGATGCAAAACCCTTAGTAATGAGATGTGCCACATAGAAGGACTTTCTGACCACAGTGGCAATGTGGTGATCAAAAGAGAGTGTTCCCAGATCTCTTATAACGCCTTCTGTGTTTAGTGGACTACCATCAATGTGGTATTTCATGGGAACTGGGTTTTTCCCAAAGGGGATGACGACACATTTTTTGGCATTGAGCTTAAGGCCATGGTTCTGACACCAGTAGTTGGTCTCAGTGAGGCCATTCTGTAGGATGTCAACATTACTTGGGGAGTTAATAATAGCTCCCAGCTTGCAATCATCTGCAAACTTTGTCAGCCAGAGTCCCTTCCTGTTGGCCTGGACTTTAAAGAAGTAGATACCAAACAGGAGAGGACCCAGGACCAAACCATATGGGACTCCACTCATGACTAGTTGGCAGTCTGACTTGAAGTCTGCTACTTTCACACTGTGGGTTCTATCTGTGAGACAGTTTGCAATCCACCTAGTGATACAGGGAGATGATGCCTAGCTTAGTGGGTTTTTCTATAATTCCTGAATGGGGAATGGTATCAAAGGCCTTGGCCAGATCAAGGTAGTCTGTATGAACCACCTTACCTTCATCCACAGCTCTGATGACTGACTCAAAGAGGTCAAACAAGTTGAGCATGATCTGCCCTTCACAAAACCAAACTGTGTGGGATATAGAGTTTGGAGATTCCCTATATCCTTGTTTATTAGGTCCATGATGATGTGTTCCATAGCTTTGCATATCAGACTTGTCAGGCCAATGGGGTGATAGTTCCCAGGGTTTGTAGTCACTCCTCCTTTGTGGAGAGGGATGGCTGTAGCAGTGCGCCAGTCAGTAAGGACAAAGCCTGAGGTGAGGCTGTGATTGAACAGAGCACACAGGTGAGGTGCCAGTTCACTCTGTAGTTCATGTAGAACACAACCAGAGATATTGTCAGGTCCCATAGAAGCTGTATTCTTGGTCTTGGACAGTGCTGTTTTAACCTGTGCAGCAGTAATACAGGGTGCCTGGCAATCTACTGGTATTGTGATTGGTCCTGGGGGGGGGGGGGGTAAAGTTGGCACTGAATCTGTTGGCCTGCATATTGGCAATATCTGTTGGCTCGGTATAGAAGGTATCATTGTGCAGTAGCTCACAGCAAATCTGGTATTGCCATGGAGATTCATTACATAACTATAGAAGGCCTTGTGGTTGTCTTTACCATTTGCTGCAATTCTGTTTTCATAGCTAGCTTTAGAGGATTTGATGAGGGATCTCAACTTTTTGTTGAGGCTGATAAGGGAGTTTTTCCAGTCTTGGGACTTTACCTTATTCCGTATCAGTTTCCTCCTTCTGTTGTAGAGTTTGTTTATGGCAGGGGACCACCAAATTGGCTTTGTTTTTTGGAGGAGAGCACCTTGGTTCTATTGGGTATGGTGAGATCTATGCATTTGTGTACGTGTTCATACAGTGCATTGGTGTATGACTCGGCGGTCATGCAACTATTGTCCATTTGCATGGGTGCCGTGAAGTTAGCCACCTCTGTTTTTAGCAGCCCAAAGTTAGTTTTGGAGTAGTTTTTCATGGTGGTTACCTTTGTGTGTGTGTGTGGGGGGGGGGGTGGATTTCCAATATTATTAGTTTGTGGTCGGATCTAATCAGGGAGGAACTGACTATTGGTGTAGAGCAATGGTCGCTTATGTTTGTAATGACCAGGTCAAGGATGTTTCTACCTCTAGTGGGGGCAAGAACGAGCTGGTCCAGGACATTGGAATTAATGAACTCCAGGAAACATTGGGCAAGTGTATTGGTACATGAGTAGTTTTCCCAGTTAATAGAGGGGTAGTTAAAGTCGCCTAGTATGAGAGTGTTAGGTTAGACCCTAATATTCTCCAGGGTGCTTAGGAACATGGAGAGTGAGTCTTGGGACATGGTTGGGGACCTATAGCAGGCTACGACCTGAATCGCTGTCTTACCTTATGTTATCTGCACCCGAAATATCACTGATGCATTATGTTGGGCTACCAGGCTGGAGGTGTGCGCATCCTTTATGAATATGGAAACACTACCACCTTTGGAGCTTCGGTCCAAGTTCTGGGGCAAATGGTGTGGAATGAGTTATAGCCTGGTAGTGTAGGGATGCTTTCTGCTGCCTTCAACTAGGTCTCTGTTACAGCACAAATGTCAATGTTTTCCATTTTAAGGAGTGTTTCGAGTGAGTGCATTTTGAGATTTAGACTTCTAGTGTTGAGCAGCATGACCCTCAGATTGCATTTGTTTGTAGCTGTTATGGTGATAATTTGGTCTTTGGAACACCACCTAAAAAAGGCACTATTGGGGTGGCAAGAACCTTGGCCAGTATCCAGGAGCCCAGGGGTGACAGATGCAGGCCATCTCTGGCAAAGCATCAAGGTCACTAAATGAGTATCTTATTTCAGTCCTCATAAAGGGAAACAAGGAGAGAATGCCATGCAGGGAGGGAGGCAGATCAGAGTGCAGAGGGAAAGGACAAACATGAGAATACAGAGGAAGGGAAATGAAAAGGAATCTGCCTGCCCTAAGCACATATAAAAGAAAATGAGCAGATAGGCAGTTTCTCAGGGTTTTCAGGCATCTGTGTAGTATAATGGAAGATTCTCTGATACAGACACCCCTGTATAATAGAGGAAAACCAGAAAGAATCTGAGGAACTATAGGACTGCTAGCATCCTAATAATAGTTGCGGGTAAAGTCATACAGAAAATCCTGAGGGAAAGGGTGTTTCTTCCATAGGTAACAACAGCCAAAATGGGTTTAGATAAAGCTGTCATTTTAGCCTGATGCAGGTGTATGAATGTGTTACAGCAAAACATGACTTTGAATATTAATGCTTCACCAAGGTTTTTGATTTCGTTGCAGACAAACAGCTGCAAAGAGTACTGCAGGACTTATGTGCAATATGACAGAAGAGGAACTAGATTCTAGTTTTGTGAGGCAGCAAGACATACAGGGCTGTGGTGAAAGCAATGATTGTCTAGTTGCATGGATCCAGCCTAGATTCAATACCCTTTAGTGTGTTAGTTTCAGACATTCCTAATGGAATGGGAAAAGGAATTGCCTGATGCTAACAAAAATATTAGTGCAACAGTGAAAGATGGAGTGAGGCTTATAAGGAAGTATATGGGAAGCCTAAGCATGTGGGCTAAAAGGTGGTATTTGTGGTTCAACACAGTAAATGCACTGTCACTAGGAAGTGAGAAAGTGATGGTCACAGAGTGCTCATCACATGTTGACAGAACTGCTAGGAGTAAAGTAAGAGGGTTCTGTCATCCAAAAAAAGATTGTTGGGGTATATCCGAAGGAGACAGAATCCAGGAACAAGGAGGTGATGCTCCACATCTTGCAGTGTCCTGGTGTGGCCACATGTTGTGTAGTTCATACTATACTTCAAGCCATACAAATAGAGGTATATTGGGTTGCTGGAAGGAGATCAGAATAATTCATCCAGAAGGACATGGCATGGAGAAGAAAATCATATGAACATTAATAAGAGGGGCTCGATCCCTTTCCACAGGAGACCAAAAAGAGAACAGGAGTCATATTTACAAAAGACCTTGTGAAATAAATGTGAATGAGTCATCTTGAACATAAAGGGCAGATGTAGGGGGAGTACAGTCAGATGACTGGAGAGATCATCTCCTTCCTAGATCTGGAAAAGTACTTCTTCACAGAGAAGACTGTGGACAAATGGAATAGATGGCCATTATGAGGATGAAAAAGGAATCCATGAAGCGATCCAAGAGAGCTTGGGTGTGGTGGTGAAATTGTAAGGAGAAGGAAGAAATAAAGAAAATATTTAATGCTCTTTAAAGCAGACTAAGGGAGTGCCAGTGGGGCCATTTTAGTTAGTTAGAATTTATTAACTGGATGGTGTGGCGATCCTTTGATCTTTTTCAGTCAAAACATGAGCCACATGATAAGGGCAACCTTCGATCATATACAATAGCCATGAAGACTGATACAATACCTCAAGCAAGTTTCAAATAATTATAAAAGTATAAGCAGATTACAGGCAATTGTTATCCCTATGTAATTTGTGTACAGTTCATTATAACTCACCAGTCCCACTGAGCTATCAAAAATTCCTTGGACAGGACTTTCCAGCCTGGCCCATTGTCTGACAATATAAAAATGGAAAGCAAAAGCTGATCTCAAAGGAAAACAACACAGCTGAACTTAATATACAACTCACATTTAATATAATGTTTATTTATTTATTTATTTGCAGTTTGTTTACCAGAATGGTCCACTGGGCCATGAGGAGCCCGTTTTCAATTGAGTCCTGGGGAGAACAGCTCCAAAAAATACAAGTAATAAGTAAAAGAGTTACAGATTTACAGACTAACAGAGTAACAAATAATAAGTAAAAGAGTTACAGAGTAGCAAATACCAATTACATAATTTCTACATTTGAGCCACATCAAAATCAACACTATTTACTATATGTACAATACTTGGCATATGCTGGATTGAGTGTGAGAAGTCTCCTATTAGAGAAGTCTGCAGAATTATAGAATAGAGCTGATTTGTTCAGGGAATAGGCTAAAGAGGTGTATTCAGGAGTTAGATGGCTAAGGGAGGCTATTGGCAGATAGAAAAAATTGTAAACAGACAGAGATGTTATGTAGGATGGGAGCAGGAGCATTCCCATTTTCAGGTTAGGTGTGAGTGGAGAAGAATTTTGAAGACAGCGAGATTATTGGTGGTGCATATATGGGGTGGGAGAGAATTCCAATGGTGAGCCAAGCAGAAGGAGAGAAGATTTTTACCAGGAGGTCTGCTGGGTTTGTGCTGCTCTATTAGGTTTTGGAAGCTGGATAGAAGGCATTTTTTTTGGAAGATGCATTTTGAAGGTAGAGGAGAGGGGGGGGGGCAGAGATGAGGTTTAAAAATAAGTTTGTGTGCTTGTATAAGTTGCATGTAGATAAGATAGTTGGGCAATTCGAGCCAGTTAAGTTGGTGCAAGGAGATACAGTGGTGGGTATTGGACCTGTGGCTCGTTGCAAATTTTGAAATTTTATAGTAACAGGAGGAGAGTTTAGATTTGAGGGAGGCTTGCAGGTTAGTAAGCATGGAGGCACCATACAAGAGGGAGGGGATGAGGTATGTGATTGCAAGAGTAAGTCGGGTGGAGGGAGAGATGAAGCGATAAAGCATGCCGAGTTTTTTGTGAATTTTTTTGATGTTCATCTGGATATGGCTGTCAAATTTGAGTTGGTCATCAGTGAGAGTATTCCTAGTAATTTAGCAGTGGAGACTGTTTCAAGAGGAGTGTTATCTTTGCTGGTAATGGAAAAAGAGCTTTTGTCTAGGGTAATACATTTGGAGGGGGAAAATAGCATAAGTTTTGTTTTAGTAGCATTTAGTGCTAGATGGTTTTCTAGCATCCATTGTTCTGTGGAGGAGAAGGCATCCTGGGTTAATTTTATTAGTGCAGTAGTGAAGCCTATAGACATCCAGGACTTAACGAAGCAGTTAGTATAGCCCCTATGTTAAAGTTAAGAACTTTTGAGAGATGAAAAGAATTCAAAGGTTTTATTTACTCTTCAACTTTATGAGTCGATTATATGTATTTAGATAGGAATGTATTTTTAAAGTATTTAGATAATATATACAGGCTGCCTGAATTTTTATGTTTATGGTGCTGATCTTTGCATTATTTATTATTGCTTGCAATTTTTAAACATAAACTGTTTAAGTATGCATAGTATAAGCATATGTCTTTAAATTTTCATCAGGGGTTAGCGATCACATGACTTGCCTCTTTGATATTTAAGAAGTATTCTTTGTGTAAAACTATGTCTGAAGAACTTTTTAAAGTTTAAAAACGAAAGAGCTAACATCGTATTAAATGTGGATTGTATATTAAGTTTGGCTGTGTTGTTGTCCTTTGAGCTTGGGTTTTGCTTTCCGTTTTTATATTTAGTTTTTATTTTGTGTGTTTTCTGAGTTTGTATTCGTCATGGCAGCTGGGGCATAGACCTCTTCACAGCTGCTTTTCTCTGGGACTAATGATGTCAATTTCATGGGTGAAGTTTCAGCATTACAACAAACAGTTGGGAATTTGACCTTAATTGTGCATCAGTTGTTGCAGTGAGTGGAAGGTTTGCTTTTGCAATGACTGGCATCTAACACTATTTACAACAGTGTTCAGCAGAACAGGCAAGATGTTGTTTCGCCATAAACTGCTGGTATTATCACTGTGAATGATCATATTACAGTAAATGGTACTGTTGCTACCCATATACGAGGAAACAATCAAAATGGTGGGTTACGGGCAGCTGATACTAATCATGGTCACTTGACCAAGTGAAATGCAGTACCTAACCTACAAGAGTGGATACAAAATGGTGTGGGGTTTGCTCACACAGTTCCTGGGCAAGGAAATGTGGATATGAACAGCAGATTGGAGCAATTAGACCATAAGTTGTTCAAATTAGTACAACTGGAGAATGTTTATCTTGCTGAGAATGTAAAGGTCAAATGAGTACCGAAGGGGTTTCGGCAGTGGAGATACCCAAATGGGCTAGAAAAGAACTCACCCTTGCATAGAAATTTACTAGCCTTGTTTGACAAACAAGGCTGTGAATTTATGATGCTTATTATAATACACAATGTGAGGTTCATCAATCACCTGGCCATAGAGGTTACTTCATGACAGTTAATGACAGTATTCTGAGAGATAGCAGTTATACTAACTTCAAGGTGGAACATGGGTGGAATTTTTGCAGCATTGAGCAAAGCAATGCCAAGACAAAAGGATATAAGATGAAAAAGTTTGAAAGGGATAGGAGGGAGTATGAAGACAGAACAGCTTACCCCCCCCCCCGAATCTCAGAGTTGGGAGAATTGAGAGCCTGCCAATTATTATGAGGAAAGAGTGGAATCCACAAATGGACATCCTTCAGGGCTACAACACACAGCGGGAAGAGGATAGAGATCGGTTACATAATGTGATGGAAGGTGAAAATTAGGAGTATGACTGGGATTTTCCCCAAATGAGGAGGTCAGACAGCATCAGGAATCAACAGAGGGTGTTTTACCCCAAGAGAGAGGGACTTGCAGGATTTATGGGAGAACTATTTATTGATGGTCCACCTTATGCAGGGAGGAGAACTTAGAGAACAACCAATCTAATTATGAGCAGGAGTATGAAATGTCACCTTATGAGGTCTATTCATCAATAAACAAACCTGATATTATCTACAACACAGAAGGAGACTTTAAATTGTTTATTTTCACAGACTTGGACTTGAATACTACGTTTGCTGAATTTTTTGCCCAAGGTATGAATTTTGTCCCTATGAAAGATGCAAATTTAACTAATGTACTTATTGATCTAAAATGTATGTGAGTAAATTGAATTTTAACATCTTGTTTAAAGAAAACAACTCTGTGTTAGACCCTCTTAGGGTAAGTACAATCCCCCACCGCATCCTATATTGTATGTATTTGAAAAGCTCCGTGAAATTGACTTGCATGCTATGTTGAAAAATAATAAAAGAAAATTTGATGGGCAGGAATATGAAGAAGATGAAATTTTAAGCTACATCCAAAATAATAAACTAAGAGCCATGAAACTGGACAAAGGGGAGGTATTGTTATCATGACACAGAATGATTATAACATTCGTATAAACACTATATTGCAGAGTGACGCTTATGGATTGATCAGTGGGCCAGAATTAAACAGAGCATATGTTAATATTAACAATCAACTAAGGGACATGTTTATAGAGGGAAGAATTTAAGCAGATGAGTTCAAATATTTAAATATCTTAGCCCCTAGAGCACCTATGATGTTTGGGATTCTGAAAATTCATAAATCCATAAAAAATCCACCACTTAGACCAATAGTGGATGGGAGAGGATCAGTAACGGTGGTGTGGCCCCAATACATAGACAGTAAGTTTAAGTATTTACTTGGGAAGGAAATGTACCTGTGCAGGGACTCCTGGGATTTCTTGAATAAAATGAATGATGTAAGTTATAATGAAGATGATTTTATGGTGACTATAGATGTATGGGATCTTTATACTGTCATTCCACATAATATAGCTTTAGAATGGACACAAGATTATTTACAAAGAAATGGAGTTGAACAAGGGAACATATATAATGTTATCAAATTATTAGAGATAGTTTTGAAGAATAAGTTCATACATTTCGAGAACAATATATTCAAACAAAAAGAAGGGGCAGCAATGGGGTCCCTGCTGGGCTCTTTCTTAGCAAATGTTGTCATGCTGGAATGGGAGTTTAGGTATGCTTTTAGTAGTCAGCACAATAGTGCTATAAAGTTTTATTTAAGTTACCTGGATGACATCTTCCTTATTTGGAGTGAAGGGGCCCCTGAATTAATGGAATTTATTTACTACACTAATGGAAGCACAGACTTCCTGGCTTTCACACATTCTTATAATTAGGAGAGCATGCCATACTTGGATGTTCTGATAGAAAAAAAATAGGGATTTAGGAAGATACACTGCCAGTGTGTATCGGAAGCCCACATATTCGAACATGTTCATACATTTTTCAAGCTGTCACTCGTTCAAACAGAAAAGGGCAGTGGTAAAGGCGCAGTTCATTAGAGCTGCCCGTATAAATAGTTTGGACAATGACTTTTTAAAGGAATGTGAAACATTAGCGAACATGTTCGATAGGAAGGGTTACCCCCATCCAATGGTGTGAATTAATTGATGAGGTCTGTTTTAAAAGGGAGACAGGGTATTACAAACCTATATTGGCAGGACAGGGGGTAGTTGACAGAAAAACTGCTGATCAGAATAGTAATTTAAAGAACTACACTAGTACATTGGTGACTGCATTTAGTAGGGATAGTTCTAAAATTAAGTGGATAATGCAAAAAAACTGGAATATTTTTCATGAGAATATTAGTATATTAAATGCCTTGGAAAGTGAACCCACCATTATTTACAGAAGGGGGATGAATATATAAAAATATGGTGGAAAGAAAAGTAATTAAAAAGGTTATTCATCCAAGAATGACTAAGTGTGGGCAATGTAGTATGTGTAGATATGTTTTGGAGGGTGATAGTATAACAATAAAAGGGAAGGCTATCAAAGTTCAAGGGAGGTAAAACTGTGACACCATGGGGGTGATTTATGGGGTTCGATGTCTAAATTGTGAAGGTTTTTATGTAGGAAAAACTGAGCTCAAATTATGTAGTCACATTTATGAGCATACTTATGACATGAAGAAAAATACAACGCTCTTTTTAGACATTTGGTGAACTTCCCTGAACACACTTTTAAATATAGTGTGTCAGAAAAGGTGGAGAGGAATCCGAGGGGAGGTCCTTGGTCAGTATTATTTGGAGAGACAGGAGCTAATATGGCAATTAAGACTTGAAGTCTATAGACATCTGGGACTAATTAATGAAGCAGTTAGTATAGCCCCTATGTTAAAGTTAAAAACTTTTGAGAGATGAAAAGAATTCAAAGGTTTTTATTTATTCTTTATGAGTAGATTATATGTATTTAGATAGGAATGTATTTTTAAAGTATTTAGATAATATATACAGGCTGTCTGAATTTTTTGTGTTTATGGTACTGATCTTTGGATTATTTATTATTGCTTGCAATTTTTAAACATAAACTGTTTTAAGTATGTATATAGTATAATGATATGTCTTTAAATTTTTCATCTGGGGCTAGCGATCACATGACTTGCCTCTCTTTGATATTTAAGAAGTATTCTTTCTGTAAAACTATGAAGAAGTTTTTAAAGTTTAAAAATGAAAACACTAACGTATTAAATGTAGGTTGTATATTAAGTTTGGCTGTGTTGTTGTCCTTTGAGCTCGGCTTTTGCTTTCTGTTTTTATATTCAGTTTTTATTTTGTGCCTTCCATTGTCTGACAAACAAAAACCTAAGTTCTGACACCCAACAAAACCCCCACTGATGCTATGATCTTCATCACTCAGTATGTAATGTTCTCTCCTTCACATTGTCCATTTATCATAAAAATACCAAATCCAGGGAAGTAAATAGTGTGGGAAGAAATAGCCAGGGAATTGTTATGGCTAGGCTTGTATAGGCCCTAGGGCTGATAGCCTAGTACCAGCCTATGAACCTATGAACCTTAGAAACAGCCAACCCTTCAGATATTTTGCAATCTGATTAAATCAGAATCAGAACTTCAAACATCATCTTACCATCACTAAAGCTTATGTCAACTGCCTCTTACTAGGGACAAAAAAGATCTCCCACTTTTTCTCACCAGTAGGAAGATCAGTTATTGAAAAAGGAGTACTCTTGTAACAACTTGAGTATGACTTACCCGTCATTGTCTTAGCATCCAAGAAAAACACAACTGTTCTGCAAACCCTTTCCAACAACATCTATAAATTTATTTAATTGCTCTAAAAGAGAACACTATTGCTCTGTGTTTACTAAAACAAAATGGCTTTCATTGCAGCATAGATCCAAACTACTCCTTTGTACATACTCTAATTCACAAATGCTTACAACAAAACCCCCTCCCTTCTCTTGCTGCACATTTATCCTTAGTCAAGCCAGCCATCACTTCAGATGCATTCCCAACTCAGAATAAGCCTTACAGACATTACAAAAAACAATTAGATTCCACCAAACATGGCTGAAAGCTACCACCCTCCCACCAGTAGTGAGAATTTCTGACTAATTATTTAAACGATATACAGATGTTTACTTCCTTTGAAAGCAACTTAAGTACTTTATCCCCAAGGATGAGAAAGGCCACTGCTTTTACGCAAAAAGAATAATATAAGCAGGCAGGCAGGCTCAACAAAGCTCTCACAAACCAGCTCCAAATGTCTTGCTTCTCGCATCCTTGGTTTGAAACAAACATGTTTTGTTCTTGCTTAATAATCGAATCCATGGGATAAGACTGTGCAATGAGTAGTCTTTCTTTGATTTTTCCACCGGTTTTACTGAGTGTAAGTCATAGCAGGAACTGTTATAACTTTTTTTACATAGCCATGACTTACCTTTGCATTTAATCACTGTTAATACTCTTCAGTTGTACAACTGGTAAAATCTCATCCCAGTTACCATGGTATACTCTTAAATAGCATGTTACAACCTACATAGTTTGTTATGTTACTACAGACTGTAAACTTTATTTATATTTTATCTAACTGCTGTATACATTTTTTTGCATTTTTCTGCACATTATTTACATAGGTTCATAGGTTCATAGGTGAGTACTAGGCTAACTGCCCTTATGGGCAATTTTAAGCCTAGCCAATTACCCCTTGTCAGAATCAAACCCTGCACCTTGTGTTTCTAAGGTAAAACATGGTTTTCTGTATTTCTTTGACTTTGTCTTATACACCTTGGCTGTGTTTGAAAATGATCCATTGTGATCACATGTCTACCGTGCTTAATAAATTTAAATAAATAAATAAATACAGAAATGTAAAGAAATGCATAAATAAATATGTAATGTCATGTAATGTGCTTTTCAACACAACAGTTTGCAGCTTTTCCTTCAAGACTGCTATGCACCATACTATATTATTATAGTCATTTGAATCTCTTAAACTTTGTATAGGTCTTCAAGAATAGGGTAGTGCAAATGGCTGGTGGATGAAAAAAAGGATAAAAATGAAGGTATGAGTTCATTTTAAGGGCATCAATATTCTTATAGGTCAGAGAAAAGAAAATCAGTAAGTTTCTGGCCAGACTGAATGGCCTGTCTTTTGAGATAGTATCCTTGTTTTGGACTTAAAGAAGTGTGGTTTGAAGTAACTGTGCTGTATTAGGCAGAACAATCTTGATATTGACAGTACAACAGCGATAGGAAGGAGTGATTAAAATGGACTGAGGCTTGGAAATTTTTATGCAATGTAAGGTGAATTGGAATAATGGAGCAGGTGCAATAATTTGTAATGGAGAGTATTACTGGAAGAAAAGGAGTGCACAGAGATTTAACAGTTCCAAGTGGAAAAATAAAACATTAATTTCAGATTATCATTGTCATCATCATCCTCAACAATTACCACCAAGTCCACTACTGAATAGGACTTCAATAATGACAAGGTAGACTGCAGCCAGATGTTTGGCAGGATGTGTTTGTGTGTGGATCAGAAGAAATCTTGTCATCTTATGCAAAAATTCCACATACCCAAGGGGAAAAACGGGGTCTGAATGGAGAGATTGAATTGGCATGAAAAGGATAGTAGTATTGCTAGAACTGAATTCATCCACAAGTCTGGGTGAGTACCTTCACAAGGTGCACCTTGTTTTACACAGTCTTACCAAGGTGACTCTGATATATGGATTGAATGAAGAAAGGTAGATAAAAAATAAAATAAAGAATGGGTGCTCAGGTACCAGGATAAAAAAGTGCCCACTCCTAGTGTATGCTGTGACAATATGAGGTATAGCCAGCTATGTTAGAAACAGGGCAGTGGATGTGTAACATATGCCAGCACAGCTAGCTGGAATTTTGTAAAGAAATATATGTCAGTTGTATACCAAACTGATTTATACAGATGCTTGTGTTAAAAAATGTATTTGTAAAGCTGTTTGTGTTGAAAATGTACCAACAGTGTGTCCTGCTGGACAGAAAAAGAAATACACTTACATGTCAGACTATTGCAATTAATATTGTAACAGAGAATACTGGAAGAGAAGAGGTTAAGCTCAGCTCCAGCTAACTCTGAAAAATACTATGAAATTAAATTACTTAATTTAGGTCATAAAGATTGTATCTTACAGTTCTGATTGCAGCCAGAGACAAAATGTCTGTGCCAGAGTATGGGTTATTAGCTCCTGTAGGAAGAGTGGATTTTTATTTATTTATTTATTAAACATTTGTTGACTGGGTTAGTCCTTCTGAGCTTGTGCTCTTTTTTGGCGGGAAGCCTGGGGAGAAAAGCTCCACAGTATAAATTAAAAAAGTAAAACAAAAATTTACAGTTCAACTTTTACAAGTAAAGAATTCACAGTACAGCATTTGTGAGTGAAGAATTAACATGATTAAAGTAAAATAAAATAAATACAATAAAAGTATATACAAATAGTTTCAACAGATGAGTAAACTGAGGAGCGAGTAGCAGAACTCAGCTAATGAGGCATAACAAAAGTAAGAGTGAGAATTGAGGTGGTTAGTAAGTACAAAGTGGCCAGGTACACAAGAAACATAGTAGAAGGTGAAGTATTAGAATCATGGAAGCAATTTAGTCATATTACAGTTAGAGGGGAACTAGGAGAGAAAGGTAAAGGAAATTATTATCATATTACAAGGGGTAGGAGGGGTATTGGGAGCAATAGCTGAATATTATTGCAATAGACTGGCAGTTAAACTAGATAGCATAACTGTGGGAAAGGAGGAAGGTAGTAATGAAAGTGAGAGAGGGAGAAGAATGAAAGAGGAAAGAGACAGGGGAAGTTTTTAAGTGGGGTGATTGCAGTGACATTTCCAGGTGCTGTGTAGGCAATTTCTGAGAGCTGTCTTGAAGTTATGTGCATGGGTAATATTTTTGAGGTTCATGGGAAGCTTATTCCATGCTAGAGTAGGAAGGTAGCTATAGAGGTTTTGTACAAGTGATTTTTTAGGTTTATGAATCTGTAATCTGTGGTTGGTTGTATAGGGAGACAAGAAAGGACATGCCAAGGCAGGAGGTTGGCTTGTTTAGGATAGTGTGGATGATGAGAAGTTGAAAAAATAAAAGTCGGCTAGGTAATAATAACCAGCTGAGTGTTTGGAGAGCAAGACAGTGGTGTTGTGATTTGGGTGGCATGTTAGCTGCAAATCTAGCTACTTTGTTGTATGTGGTTTCAAGTTTGGATAGTACAGAGGATTTGGGAGCAATAGTAGAGGTTGGGGGGAAGATAAGCCTGGGCACGACAGATTCTGAAGTTGGGAGTGAAGAACCTTTAGTTTCTATAGATTAGGCCAAGTATTTGGTGGGTTTTCTTTATGCAGTGGTGTATATGGATATCGAATTTCAGTTAGTCATCAGTGATGACTCCAAGTAATTTTGTGTGGAGTTCAGTACAGACAGTGGTGTTGTTAATAGAAGAGATGGTGAAAGAGTATTTAAGATGATTGAGAGATTTAGGTAGGAATAGGAGTTTTGTCTTTTTAGGGTTTAGTATGAGTTGGTTGTTAGTGAGCCACGTTTCAGTCAGGTTAAAAGAGGTTTTTGTTAGGGTGACCAGGTCAGTGAGGTTGTCTGCAATGGTGATGATAGTGGAGTCATCTGTGTACTGTATGAGGGATGACTGAGGGCAGGATATATGGAGCTGGTTGATAAAAATGTTAAAAAGAAGGTGGCTTAGAAATCACCTTGTGGGACACCCATTTTTGTGGGGAGAAAGGGAGATAGAGCAGAGAGCGATTTGACAGATTGCTGTCTGTTAGACAGGTAGCTTGTAAACCAGGAGATAGTTGTGGGACAGAGGTTTAGCTGAGCACGCTTAGAGAGGAGGATGCAGTGGCAAATGGTGTCAAAGGCTTTGGAGATCTAAAAAGAGGCATGACACTAATTTGTTATTGTCTCTGTCTATGGAAATGGAGTTGGTAAAGAAAATGAGACCAGTAGTGGTGCTGTGGTGGGGGTAGAAGCCATGCTGGGTAGGGGTAATGAGGTTTCTCTGAGTGAGATAAGACAATATTTGTTTATGGACACAGTACTCAAGGATTTTGGAGAGGGGAGAAATATGGCAATAGGGTGATAGTTGGAGAGTTCAACAGAGTTTCTGCTTTGTGGATGGGTATGGTGTGGAATTTCTTCCAAAGAGTTGGGATGGTGGATTGTTAAATAGAGTGGTTAATGAGGATGGAGACTAGGTATGCTATGGAGTTAGCAGCAGCCTTTAGGAAGGTAGATGGCAAGTTGTCGGCCAATGGGGAACATAGTTTGGGTTTAAGAAGGAGGTTTTTAATGTAACTAGTGGGGATGGGATTAAGTGAGAAAGGGCAATTTTGGAGTGAGGGGGTGGCGAGAGATGAGGGATTGGTTTGGTTGGAGGTTGGCATGAGTTTGCTAATGGTGTCAATGAAGTCGGTATTGAAGATAGAAGCAGTTTCTTGGGTAGAGTTATTGGGGCATGGGTTGGGTGTAGAGGGATTTCCAGAGTGGAGAATCTGGTTGACAGTATTCCAGAATTAATGGGGATTTTTACTTTGTGTGGTCAGGGGTGTGTGGTAGAAGTTTTTTTTTTTATCAATGTTTATGTGTTTTTTGGCCAGGTTATGGAGTTCCCTGCATTTTTGGAAATGTGCGAGTGACTTATTTTGATCCAGAATTTCCATACAGAATCTTTGTTTTGTATGAGAGATTGGATAGGCTTGGTAAGCCAAAGTGAACAGCATGATTTGATTCTATTAATTCTGGGTGGTGCTAGGGAGTTAAGGGTGTTTAAGAAGATGGAGTTGAATTTGAGAACGGCTTCATCAAGAGAGAGGTCAGAGAGAAAGGACCAGTCAATTGCAGACAGATGGTTGTTGAAAGTCTCAGGGATGAAGTTGGTAAGCTTATGGCATTTTATGAATTTATGAGGTCTAGGGAGGTGAGGGGATAATCTTTGTACTCATATAGGGGAGTGATTACTAATTGAGTCTGTTAGGGATTCGGGGTGGTGATAGAGGTTGGGATGGGAGAAAAGAATCCAGTCAAGTATAGAACTGGAGTTAGTAGGGTTATGGAGGAAAGTGAGAGTGGAGATAAGCTGGGTGTAGCCCTATAGGTGTATGCTGGTGGTACAGGAATTAGAGGTGATGGCAAGCCAATTGATATTAACATCACCTAGTATGATAGTTTTGTTTGATATAGTGTCAGTTGTCTAGTGAAGAATTTGTTCTAGTAAGGGTATGTTGTCACCAGGCGGTATATAGATAGCAACTATTATTAGGGTTTTTTGTTTGTTTAGTTTGCAGTTTGCAATGATGAGTTCAGCTGGGTGAAAAGGGGGGTGGTTGGTTAGAGGGAATATGGTAAGGAGGTCTGAGTATATGATGGCTACCCTTCAACCTTTTTTATGTGTTCTAGCAGGTCTATATTGTCTTATCAGATGAGGAAAAGAGCGAACGCTCTTTCTTCAATCCGATAATGTTGAAAGGAGAAAATAGAGAAGTCACAGACCATCGATTTTTTTCCCAGTGGAAAAAAAATCGGTGGGCTGTCTTTGAGATTTTGCCATTTACTCCACTATGGTGCGATCTTGGAGTTGATATATTTAAGTAGAGGGGGTATAGGGGGCACAGCCCCCACATTGAGGGTGTGGGGGCAAAGCCCCCACTTAATTATGTGTTTAAACTTTTTTTTTATGGAGCAGCGATTTTTTTTCCTGGGAAAAAATTTGCTGTTCCATGTGTTCACGTTTTTGTGGTTTCGACATTATCGGTTCGATGAAAGAGCATTTACTCTTGTCATCCTCCAATAATGTGATAAAGATGCATTCTATCAAGGAGTAAGATGTTGTAGCTGGGGGGGATTCCTTGTCTGTGTAATGAGGTTTCAGCCATGTTTCAGAAAGTGGGATTATGTTAGGAGAGTATTGGGCTATCCAAGAGTGGAATTCTGTTATCTTGTTAAGAATGTTGTGGATGTTGATGGAGTAAAAGGAGATAATTTTGAGAGTAGAGTGTGGTGCTTGTGGAAGTGTGTGAGTAGTGTAGGTGGGGGTAGATGAGTTGTTGTGGGGGCCTGGGTTGGGGTGAATGTCATCAGAGAAATGAAGGGAGTTAAAGAGGTGGAGTAGAAGTGATTTAGTGGGACTGGGGGGAGACATTTGATTTGCACTTGTGAGATGGAAAGCTTTTTGGAAGGAGTCTGATTTTGGAGAGAGTGTGTTCTTGGGCAGGAGAAGAGAGTGGGTGATATGGGAGTGGAATAGTGGGTAATGGAACTTGTGATGTAGGAGGTTTTAGGGGAGTTGGGATGCAAATTAAGTTGAGTGTGATAACAGGGGAGGTAAGATAGGAGGAGAAGGAGGAGAAAAAAGTATAAGAGGTGATGGAGGAACATAGTGTTAGGTAAGGAGTAATAGAGAGAGGTTGGGATCTAAGTGAGGGAAGGGAGGTGAGTGGAATAATTATGGGTGGAGGGGGATGGGATTGGAGGGTGCGGGTCGGAGTAGTTAGAGTTGGTAGGATGGTGGGGAGCTGAGTAGGAGGGGGTAGGGATCTGATTGGCTGATGGTTAGGGATGTGGGAGTAGAGAGTGGGGTGGGGTAATGGATAGTTATAAAGGAAATTGAATCAGGTTAGGGTAAGGGAGCAGAGTGACTGTCAGAAAAATATGTATTAATGTGTGTGCTTAATGCTAATTAGAAACTGAATAAGTTAACACGTTTTTCATTCTATTTTATATGCACTGTTTTATATACAGTTGAGTTTCATATGAGACTAAAAGATGCTTTCTGAAACTTGCAAGATGCCCTCTGACCTAGTAATTGCTAGCACAGCAATATTCATGTTATGCCTTTTGGAAATGTACTTGAGAAGCAGGTGATTATCTGCTAGGTCAGGAAGAAATGAATGAACAATGCAATATTCTGTAATGTAATGATTTTAAACAATCAGCTCTGTTCGAAGTATGAGAACATGCACAGCTGTAGAAATTAGAGATAACATGGACAAAGGACTGTTAGAAAAATGAACTGCAATCTATACTTGCTTTGTGCTCAGATTAGCTGTAGTACCTTGAATGGTAACATTGCATATATCTAACCAGTGGTAGCCAAGGCCACATTGTTTTTCTTAGGAAGTTTCTCACAAAAATTGATAGTACCAGCAGAATATTGTAAAAACAATCACTACAAAATGATGATGACAAAACTTGTGATTTACTACGTCAGCTTGGTAGGCAATGTCTTATTAGAAAATGTATAAAAATGCCTGCATTTCCTGATTCTAGTTAGACAAACTCTGTATTAGCACATTTTTGTCTCCTTGCTGCAAGATTAAAGTGCCTTAACCTGAACCTACCGTGTTTTGATAATTTTTAAAGTATATTTTTCCTTTGACAGTTTGGTCCTTCGGACCGGAAAGTATCTCTCACTCTAGGCTCAGGTCAGAATTGGGCCCGGTGGCATGTACCTGTACGGAGAAGTGGCCACATTGGCTCTTCTGTTTTGAAAGACCTCTGACTGAATTGTCGTTTGAAAGAGGCCAGCCACTGTTTCTGATCTGGGATTGGAGGACGAGTCAACGTTCCGGTCGATCAACGCACGGAGGGTCACGTAAGGAGGAGTTTACCTTATTTCTGTTTTAGATCAGGGACTTGTTACAGTATTGCTTTGTCAGGGAGATTTGCATGTGCAGATCAGGGACAAAAAGATTGCTGTCTTGTCATAGATCAGGGAAACAGAATAGGTAGGCAGTTATTCTAAATAAACTGTGAAAAGGTGTAAAATCGTGGTACCACGTGATAAAAAGGGTTACGTAACAATCTCTAACTTAGCTAAGGCAACATGGGAATTCAGTGCATGAAAAGTTCCCAAGACCCGCCCTTAACCGAAGACGCGAAATATATGCAATTACAGCATGCCGATAATGTTAAGTATTATACAAAATGGGTTGTTAAATACAAATTTGATGGTAATTTAGATAAACCTTCACTTATTAAACTTGTTAGACAACTTAAAACAGACGTGAAAGGTCAGCTAAAAAAGCAGCGTCAATTAGGAGTCCCTCAGGCACACAGGTGGCTTGAGGAAGCAAACCGCAGGGAACAAAAGATTAAAAACTCAAAAGCAATGTTCTTAGACAAAGAAGACAATAACTTGGTAATAGCGACAGCCTCTCCTCCGCCCCCTCCACTTTCCTTACCAGAATATGAAGCGAGTGGACAAGCTGATCCACCTCCGCTATACCCAGCTGTTCCTGCAAAGCCAAAACCGTTTGTCAGAGATCCTATCAAGACCAGGTCTCGAACACGCAATTTAGGAGGGGATATTGAATTGTATGAAATGAATAAAAATTCACAAGCTATGAGTGAAGAAGAGATATGTCCACTCATAGAAGTACCAAATCTGCAGGCAGGACAGGATCCAACTCTTCTAGTATATAGACCGTGGAGACCAGAAGACATCCGGAAAGCCACAGAGGGAATTCCCCATCCAAATGTTAATTTTAGGAAATTCTTAGGAGACTTACAGGGCATGAGGTTAAGTTACCATTTGAATGAAGAAGAAGTAGAGAAAGTAGTTGGAAAAATCGTAGGTCCAGATTGGCACATGATCAGTGGCAACTGGAATCCCCGTGACACAGAGCTTAGACCACTCCCACATAGTAACACAGAACTGGACAACAGAGTGAAAAGTCTGACAGACCGAATCTCTGAGAAATGGAAGCCTAGGGCTGATTGGACTTGCATTAATCAGTGCATACAACAAGAAGGTGAAACTGTTGATAGATATTATGCCAGATTATTAGAATGTTTTAATAACCATTGTGGAATGCAGGTACCTGAAGACCAAACACATGATTCCCCATATGAGCAACAGCTAAAGAATGCATTTTTAAAATGTAGTATTGCACCCATTAGCAGCTTTATTACAAAGCACATTGTAGATCATCGTACAAGTAGATTACAGTCACTACTTGAATATGCAAGACATGCCGAAAGGCATTTTAATAGCAAAAAGAAAAAGAAAACTCAAGTATTTACAGTAGAAGATGGATCAGCAGTTTTTGTAGTACAAACTGGGAAGAAGGGTAAGAAAAATACCCAGGGAAACAAACAATCTGATAAACGATCAGCGGACTTTGAGGAGAGAAAGAAAAGGGGTGAATGTTTCAAATGCGGGAAAAAGGGACATTTAGCAAGGGATTGCAGGCAAAATAAGAAGGTAACCACAGAAGATAAGGAGGGTGAGGAATGACTATATGATAGTCAAGAATCACTGGATAGGAATAAACAAGAAAAGACAAATGCAAATGTGATAGAAAGGGTAGAGGATGTGACAGAAGAAATAGAGGATGTAAATGAAATCACAGGTAATGAAGAAAATGAAATTTTGGACTTAGCATTATTGAGCTTAGAGATCTACTTAGCAGACGCAAAACCGGAAGTTACACTTCTGGTAGAGGGGAGGGAAGTTAAATTCCTGTGTGACTCAGGGGCTTCACGAACCCTGATACATCCTTCCAAACTACCAGACAATTCAGAATCACTTGACTACATATTAGTGAAAGCAGCTAATGGACAGCTGTATCGGGAGCCACTTTCCCACAACATAGCGATAACTGACCTAGTTTCAGGGATGGCCCAGAAAAGCAAAATTGTTGTTTCTGCAAAATGCCCAGTGCATCTCTTGGGCAGAGACCTAATGCAGATATTTGGCATAGCCGTAGTTCCAACTATGCAGGGTATGGAGGCACAGCGACAAATGGATACTTTTGTAGTGCGACCAGAGGCTGAAACATTTTATTGGTACAGCCAGGACTTAGTTATGACTGGTCCAGGGGCAGTAACCGAACAACTGATGAATGTAGCCATCAGTAAATCCCCCTCCCTTGACACTGATAAACAGCATTTGTTGCATTGTACTCTATATTACTGTAACAGACCAGGACCTGATAAAGAATATGAGCAAGAACTGTTTAGAAACCATGATAATAGATTAGTATTATGAAACTTGTACTGGGACACAGAAGGAAACAGTGTAGTAAGCTGTTCATTGCCCCAGGAATTTCTAGCACTTTACAAATCTAATCGATTACCACATGTGAGTTTAACTAAAGATAGAAATTTGAAGTGGGCAGACCTAGGAGAAAAAGTCACAAGGTGGGAAAAGCAGACAGAGTTAGAACTTTCCGAACAGGGAGTACAAAAGCAGAAATTAAATTGGATAACACAGACACATCCAGCTGTGCACTCACAGGCAAGTGAGGATAGCTGAGTAGCACTCTTACTAGAGGAAGAGGAAAAAGCCTTACGAGACATACCAGAGACTCTCTGATCAACAGGGAAATCAGATGTAGGACTTATTCGTACAGCAGGACCAGTTATTATCACGCCAAAATCAGCATTTAGACCTCAAAAGAGACAGTTTCCCTTAAGAAAAGATGCAGAAATAGGAATCAAACCTATAATAGCAGCCTTACTTAAGGAAGGAGTCTTAATAGAATCTCCTGATTCACCATGTAATACACCCTTATTTCCTGTTAGGAAAGCAAACGGAGAATGGCGTATGGTCCAAGATTTACAAGCTGTAAATGACGCAGTTATACCCAGGGCACCTACGTGCCAGATCCACACACTTTATTGAATGATTTGAAACCTCAGCAAAAGTATTTTTCTGTGGTAGATATTAGCAATGCATTTTTCTCAATACCAATACACCCTGACAGCCAATATTGGTTTGCATTTACATTTTAGGGGAAGCAGTATACATATACGAGACTACCACAGGGATATTGTGAAAGTCCAACGATATTCGCACAAGAAATGGCAAGTAACCTGGCGGGATTTATCCCACCGAAAGGCAGTCAGATTTTTCTTTATGTAGACGACATTCTGCTGGCAGCCCCCACCCAGCAAGAATGCAGAGAGGATACCATAGCATTATTATAATTTTTAGCCACTCAAGGTCACAATGTAAACAAAAACAAACTGCAACTTTGGAAAAAACAGGTCAAATACCTGGGATATGTAATATCCAAAGAAGGTAGAATATTAGATGAAGACAGAAAAAAACAGCAATATTACAAGCACCTAAACCAACTACCAAGAAGGAAATGATGTCCTTCCTGGGTACTACTAACTTTTGTCGGAGTTAGATTCCAAACTATGCTTCGGAATCTGCTCCGCTGACTAACTTGATATTCAAAAAGCCAATGGCAGCACAAGATTTATTACAGTGGACACCAGAAGCAGAATCAGCTTTCTGCAAACTGAAACAACTGATAGCTTCTTCCTTAGTTTTAGGATTACCAAACTATCATAAATGATTTTTCCAAACTGTACATTGAAGCAAGGGTATATAACATCAGTGTTAACACAACAGCATGGGGGCAAACAACACCCCATAGCTTACTATTCATCTCAGCTAGACCCAGTGGCATGATCCTTGCCCCACTGTGTACAAGCAGTAGTCGCAACTGCAATGGCAGTGCAGGCTTCAGCCTCAGTAGTATTGTTCCACCCTCTCACATTGAGAGTGCCTCATGCAGTCGCGATTATTTTACTGCAAGAAAAAGTAGCATATCTTTCTCCTGCTAGACATCTTTCCTGTATGACTATACTGTTGAGCCAACCTCATATGACAATTGAACGATATACAACTTTGAATCCGTCAACCTTGCTCCCAACCCCTGCAGATAGCAAACCACACTGCTGCCTGCAGGAGATTGAGCAAAAGACATTACCTAGAAAAGATCTCACAGATGTTCCCTTGGATGATGCCGAGGTGACATACTATGTGGATTGCTCGTGCAGGAGGGGTCCTACAGGACAGAATCTAGTGGGGTATGCAGTAGTTTCTGATACCGAGATTTTAGAAGCAAAGTCTTTACCACACAACTTATCTGCACAAGCAGCAGAATTGATTGCCTTGACAAGGGCATGTACCTTGGCAAAAGGTAAGAGAGTGAACATTTTTACTGACAGTCAGTATGCTTTTTCTACTGTACATGTTTTTGCGCAGCAGTGGAAAAATAGAGGAATGATAACATCTACTGGTAAACCAATTAACCATGTGCAATTTATTTTAGACTTGTTAGACTATTCAGTTACCTCAGAAAGTAGCTATTTGCAAATGCGTAGCTCATACCAAGCAACAGGATAGGATTTCAAAAGGTAATGCGAGGGCTGATACAGCTGCAAAACAAGCAGCTTCAGAAGTTTTTCTTTTGAGTGAGGAATTACATCCATCTGAGATCTTAGACCTAGAAATGTTAAAAACAATGCAGACACTTACTACAAATGTAGAAAAACAGAAGTGGATAAAACGAGGAGCAATCCTTGAGAAGGGACTGCACATCTCCAAAGAAAAGAAACTGATTTTACCATCTAATTTATTTAGATATGCAGCTTTGTTGAGCCATGGGCTGTGCCATGTCTCAACAGGGGGGATGGTACAGTTAGTGAATCGAGTGTTTACGACGTATGGATTTACAAACTACACAAAATTTTTTTGTGCAGCATGCCATGTTTGTAACAAGCATCATGCACAAGGGGCATTGAAACCTAAGCAAGGGAGTTTCCCTATACCACCGTATCCGTTCCATACTATTTGTATGGATTTTATAGAGCTGAACAAATGCGAAAATAAGAAGTACTGCCTTGTCATTATAGATATGTTTTCCAAATGGGTGGAAGCTTTTCCAACTAAAAATCCAGATGCAGCTACTGTTGCAAAAGTCCTCGTTAAAGAAATTATTCCTAGATTTGACATACCGGAAAAGATTTATAGTGACAATGGCACACACTTTGTAAATCAAACTATACAACAACTTAGCCATTATTGCGGGATTTCTCTAAAAAATCATTGTGCATACCACCCCCAATCTGCAGGACTAATAGAGAGGCATAATGGGGTTTTGAAAAATAAGCTTAGAAAATTAATTAGTGAGACATAAAAGAACTGGGTGCACTGTTTACCGCTGGCACTGTTGAGCATGAGAACTGTTCCAAATGCAAAAGGGTTAACTCCTTTTGAAGTTCTGTTTGGGAGGGCATATTATACACCTCAATGGAAACCTCTCATGCCTGCAGAGCAGGAGGCTGACAGTTCACTTGCAGGGTATATGAGGCGATTTTTTGAATAACAAACTTTTGCAGTTAAATTCTGTTTCAGATAAAGAGCAAACCAGACCATCGGAAGCAGCAGTAGCCCCAGGCGCATGGGTCTGGGTGAAAGTGGTGAAGAGAAAAAACTGGAGTTCTCCGAAGTGGGAAGGGCTGTACCAGGTACTACTGTCGACACCCACTGCAGTCAAGATCGCGGAGCAAGCGTCCTGGATTCATTTGACACACTGTAAACTGGTTAAGAACTTTGAACTGGACAAAAACCTTGTTACTTTTGTACAACGAGAACAAAATGACCAGGTATAGAGCAAACAGAGATGCAGAACAACCTCAGAAAACTTGCATAATTATTCTGATAGCTATACTGATAACATTGATCTTTTTGTTGTGGCCTTTCCTTTTCCCAACCACAAAAGTTGAACTGATTAAACGTGATGAGCCGACCATAGACTGGCACCCGAACTTTAACACTTATCAGGCAATTACACGTGTGTATGCTGAGACTTTTAATGTTTTGAATTGCTGGATTTGCACAGCCATACCAACAGCATACGTGGGGTTATTAATGACTGCAGTCCCCCTAGGGGTCAATGAGAACTGGGAAAATTTGGTTTATGACACTGTAGCTATCAAAGCATATGACAATTCAAGTGGGTTGGAGTAGGTGCAATGTGACTGTGCATTACAAATATTATACCAAAGCAAACAAAATGGGTACAGTTTGTAATTCGAATTATGACTCATTATGACCATAGACTGGCACCCGAACTTTAACACTTATCAGGCAATTACACGTGTGTATGCTGAGACTTTTAATGTTTTGAATTGCTGGATTTGCACAGCCATACCAACAGCATACGTGGGGTTATTAATGACTGCAGTCCCCCTAGGGGTCAATGAGAACTGGGAAAATTTGGTTTATGACACTGTAGCTATCAAAGCATATGATAAAGTAGCACTGTATTTGCCTGTGACACAAAAGGGAATTGTATGTTTTTATAAGAATGACACAATTCAAGTGGGTTGGAGTAGGTGCAATGTGACTGTGCATTACAAATATTATACCAAAGCAAACAAAATGGGTACAGTTTGTAATTCGAATTCTGACTCATTTCTTGAGTCCATGCATAAGACTGTTGATCAAGTGCAACGTAATCCTGTACTTTTTAAGCAACTATCTGTAATAGATAGGAAAATGTTTCATGCAGGGCAGCCATTTCATAGCAAAGTAACTACTAAGGTAGAGGATTGTTATTTTGTGTGTGGTAAGAAAGCATATAAATGGTTACCTGAGAATTGGTCCGGCAGTTGTTTTTTGGGGTACCTGATTCCGACCATACGACACACTGCAGTTCTGCCTCAGGGAAATATTCGAAATACCCAAGATGTAGCCAAGAAAGCTGTCAGGAAGCCTGAAAATCCAGTGGGACAGATCGAGGTGGGCTGGAAAGACCATCATACCATGGGTACCAAGCTGATGCACATGGACTTGAGTGATGCTGTCATATCGTGGGCAGGCATATTACCTGCATATGGCACAGTGAAATCAATTTGGGAGCTGCGAAAACTGTCTAAACTTCTCGAAGTAATGAGTAATGCAACTTTTTCTGCTCTTGAATTGATAACTGATGAACTGAATGCTATGAGAACTGTAGTGCTCCAGAACCGAATGGCTCTTGAATTCACCCTAGCGGCGAGAGGTGGTACGTGCACTTTAATCAAAGAAGAGTGCTGTGCGTATATACCTGATCATCAACATGAGATAAACGACCACCTTGAGGTGATACAGCAAGTGTCGGCTATGACCAAACCAGGCCCAAACCATTTGACGGACTTTTTCCAGAATTTGTTTGGGGGGTGGGGTTCCATCCTAATGAACATCCTGATTGCCATTTGTGTGGGATTACTCCTATTAGGAGCATGTATTTGTTGTGGTATTCTCTGCATGAAAAAGCTAATCAAAGAATTTATAGATATATCAGTTTCTGAGACTTTGTATCAAAGTACTGAAATTGAAGAATTGTTAGAATGTGAAACACTTTCATAAGTTTAAACTGAATGACTCTCTTAACTGCAAATCCTGAATGGAAGAGGTTAGGAAAAGAAGCAAACTGTTTATTCTTTTGAAAGTAGAATTAAAAAGTATTAACAGGGGGGAAATGTCAGAAAAATATGTATTAATGTATGTGCTTAATGCTAATTAGAAACTGAATAAGTTAACACATTTTTCATTCTATTTTATAAGCACTGTTTTATATACAGTTGAGTTTCATATGAGACTAAAAGGTGCTTTTTGAAACTGCAGTGTGCTTTCTGAAACTTGCAAGATGCCTTCTGACCTAGTAATTGCTAGCCCAGCAATATTCATGTTTATGCCTTTTGGAAATGTACTTGAGAAGCAGGTGATTATCTACTAGGTCAGGAAGAAATGAATGAACAATGCAATATTCTGTAATGTAATGATTTTAAACAATCAGCTCTGTTCGAAGTATGAGAACATGCACAGCTGCAGAAATTAGAGATAACATGGACAAAGGACTGTTAGAAAAATGAACTGCAATCTATACTTGCTTTGTGCTCGAATTAGCCATAGTATCTTGAATGGTAACATTGCATATATCTAACCAGTGGTAGCCAAGGCCACATTGTTTTTCTTAGGAAGTTTCTCACAAAAATTGATAGTACCAGCAGAATATTGTAAAAGCAATCACTACAAAATGATGATGACAAAACTTGTGATTTACTACGTCAGCTTGGTAGGCAATGTCTCATTAGAAAATGTATAAAAATGCCTGCATTTCCTGATTCTAGTTAGACAAACTCTGTATTAGCATGTTTTTGTCTCCTTGCTGCAAGATTAAAGTGCCTTAACCTGAACCTACCATGTTTTGATCATTTTTAAAGTATATTTTTCCTTTGACTGTGAGCCCAGGTGTAGAGAAGGTGAATGGAGTGGGCAGGCCTCGACTCAGCACAGCGCAAGAAAAACAATCAGAGAAGCCCAGAAGGGTAAGTGTAGCTACAGAGAAATGGATATTAATGGAGGCAGGATACAAGTATTCTGAAGGTAGCAGAGGAAAAGACTGAGGGAGAGAGAAAAGAGAAAGGAGAAAGGTACAGGAAAGTCTTTTGAGTTATATGCTGTAGGTGATACAGGTGGCCATAGGTAGGCAGTAGGATTTTAGAAGAGCAGAGGAGAGGGAGAGAGGGAATTAGTATGGGAGCTGAAGCAAGAGATGGTGGAGATTAGTGAAGTCAGCACAGCACAGTGATGTACAGCATACTTGGTTTGAAGCTAACAAACTGGTACAGTGTAACACAGGGTGAACATACAAGTTTGAAACAAAGAACTGTTGCTGGGAGGGCTGCTACAACCAGGTGGAACTAGTTAGTTAGGTGTCTGATTTAGGACTCTAAAACTCTTGGACAGCAGCCTGTTTGTCCAGGGTTTTCAACAATTTGAATGGAAGAACTGTTTCTAGGACAGCTGTTTCAGCCAGGTGGAACCAGTTGTTCAGGTGTCTGACTTAGTATGCTAGAACACTTGGACAGAAATCTGTTTGTCCAGGGTTATCAACAAGTTTGAAAGGAAGAACTGTTGCTGGAAGGCTGTTACTGCCAGGTGGAACCAGTTGTTCAGGTGTCTGACTTAGGACACTAGAGCACTTGGATGGAAGTATGTTTGTCCAAGGTTATCAACAAGTTTCAAAGGAGGAACTGTTGCTGGGAGGGCTGTTACTGCTAGGTGGAACATGTTGCTCAGGTGTCTGACTTAGGAAGCTAGAGCGCTTGGATGGCAGTCTGTTTGTCCAGGGTTGTCAACAGATTAATTTGCTGCTGTGCATCATTTTGCTGACTGTGCTTGGTGAGGGGAGCTTGGAAGAGATAATTATTGTTTTGTGACTTCCAAAAGCTGCAGCAGATCTTAGCAAAGCTCTATGTGTGTGTGTATTATTGGCACATATGTGCGAGATTATGGGTCATTTGCTAGGAAAGGGGGTAGTATAGGAACCAGAATTCAGATGATCAGATGTATGTGATGTCATTCTGTAATCCAGGACAAAAATCATGTTTTAATACTAGATAAGACTGAAGTCTCACAGCAGTTCTGTTTTTGTAACCTGACAAAGGAGGACTACTCACATACATCATCTTGCCTTACTCTAGTAAGTGAACTAGGCAATAGTCATTTTTTAGATCAGTCAAGAAAATATAATGAGTTTAGTTAAGTACTGTTTTTCTGTATCTGTGTGAATCTATTCAATTGTGTTATTTTAATATTTCCTGTGCCTGAAACTCTGGGGGTTACTGTAAATAGATATTTAATATTTTTATGTTATTTTATTATTTATTATTAAATATAGTTAAACTTTTAATGGTGGCTGGTCATTTCCAGCATATTTTAATCTTTGAGAGTACTTATATATATTTGTTGACTCTGTGGCCACTCCTGAAAGCCTTACTGCATTGGTCAAATACTATAATTTGTATTAAGATTAATTTAATTCAGTATAATTGGGTACCCTTGTAACAGCCGTAGAGTAGCTGACTTTGGAATGTCTGGTGGCAGTGTAACTACTTTATAGTCTGTTCAGAAGGGGCAAGCTAGTAAATCTGTGCCAGGCCTTTCCCAGTTGTGTGTGCGTGTGTGTGTGTGTGTGTGTGTGTGTGTGTGTGTGTGTGTGTGTGTGTGTGTGTGTGTGTGTGTGAAGATCAAATCTGAAAGAGTGTGTGAGTGTCAGCTGCTTGAAGCAGGGACACAGGGAACTGGTTTCACAGAGAGGGTGCTGGAGAACTTGGCTTGAACACCCGGCTTAGGACTTAACTCTACAGCTGTGCCAGTGGGGAGTCTTACTAGGGACCTGGAAGGAGACAGAGAGAGAAATCCAGACCCCAAACTGAGTGTGTTCCCTGTGTCCTCTTAAGGGAAATTGTGCATTATGCAGAGATCTGTATCTGGAAATACGGTGAGTATCCATTCTTGTTCAGTGAACGTACCTCTGCAGTGTCAGTGTTGAGGATTCAGGCACCTTGATTTTTGATCCAGAGGGGGCATATCACATATGCAATGGTAGCAGAACTGGAAAAAAGGCAGTGTAAAATCCTTAGAACATGAAAAAATTCCTAACACAGACTAGGCCAAACTCAGGAGGTAAGTGGCTCCCCTGTGGTAAAAGGAATTAATCTACAAAAAAAAAACACAAAAACTGGCAGACCAAGTAAGAAACATAGAGATAATAAAGTGCACTGTTGAGGATAATAAAGAGATGATGCATTGTTACTATTACTATGCAAAAAACTCAGAATTATCAGACAGTTAATATGTAGCAAAAAGTAAGTGAGAAATTAGAGGGAAGACATTTACTTGCACAAGAAAAACTGTTAAAAGCTACAGATAAATAATTTAATAACCATTATGTAACAAATCTATGAAAAACATTATCTAGACGAAGAAGCTTTAAGCTGCCTGGAAAAAGAAGTGCTAGAGGAAGCAATAGGGTAAGTAAGAAAAGATAAACAAAAAGATATTTTTAAAATGTATAAAAAATAAACATAAACACAGGAAAGAAAAAAAGGAAAATCTGATATGGTTTGATATATATTCAAAGAAGAAAGCCAAATTAATCAATACAAAGAATGGGGTGTCAGAATATTTGAATAGAACACGCAGATATGATAAACCTCACAATGCAAAAATCAAGATAACATAAAAGATCATGTAAAAATATTAGTGAGGTAGAAATTAAGCAAATAGAATCCAAAGCAATAGGTCATCTGCAAGGTGAAGGATTTAGTGTAGATACTCCAACACAGCCACTATCTCTAGATAAAAGATCACTACCTCCCCAGATAGAGAAGCAACAGATAGAGAAGGATGCTTTTAAAGGATTGTCAAAGGCCAATATTCTGAATCCTTCTGTAAGAGACTCACACAAAAGTACTTTTAGAACTGGACAGCAAGGGAAACAGCAAGAAACCGTAGAAACTGTGACACAGGTTATATTGCAATGTGATGGGCCAATGAGGATCCTCATGGTGGAGCAACAGATGGAGCAGGATGAATCTAAAGATGATATGTCACAGTGCAATATTCTAGAGTCCTCTGTAGATGACTTCCCATAGAAAATGTACAGCAAGGGAAACAACAGGAAATAGACAGCAAAGAAAAGTCCAGAAGAAAATGATCTAAAGGAAGACCTACTTAATTTTATAAAGATGGCTAGACATATTGAGATAGATGAAAGAATGAGACTGCAGAAAGTAAATAAGACCAAACATTTTAGAAGACTGGTAAATAGATGAACACAGTAATGCAGCTAAGCTAATAACAGATAAATTGTTACCACAAAAATATAAAGTAGTAAAGGGAAGGAAAGGAACAAGTAGAATGCCACCATGGATGCATCAAATAGAGAAAAACACAGTGGTGCAGTGGTTAGCATTGCCACCTCACAGCAAGAGGTTCTCCGGTTCGATCCTCGGCTGGGGTGCCTTCTGTGCGGATTCTGCATGTCCTCCCTGTGGTCGCGTGGGTTTCCATCGGGTGCTCTGGTTTCCTCCCACATCCCAAAGACATGCTGTAGGTGGATTGCACACTCTAAATTGGCCCTAGGTGTGAGTGTGTGCATGTGTGTACCTTCTGTGGAAGGTTGGGTGCCGGGCTGGCAACTCAACACCATAAAACTCCATTGCCAATCATGAGCGGACAAGGTGATCCGCTGTGGCGACTCCTAACCGGGAAAAGCCGAAAGAAGGAGAAGAAGATAAAGCAATGAAAAGAAAAATATATCATTGTTTGAAGAATGCAGAGAAAGGAAGAGATTATCATAAATTATTAGTAGGAAAGATTTGATAAAAGCAACACAATCTTAAAAGAGTCGTATGCTATTTCTAAAAAAAATAAACTTAAAATAGCAATGCTAACAGGTATGTGGATAAATGTAATGGAAAAGTACAAAATAAGGAATTAATTGATGAACCAAAAAGGTTGTATAGAGAATTGTGAAATAAAGCAAAAGGAATAGAAACACAACCAAAGGAGAAGAAACAGATATATTTTAGGGAAGCATTTATGACAATCCTGTTGAACATAACAAATATGTTGAATTGACAAAAGAATGAAAAGAAACATTAAAAAGCAATTGATATAAATGAGAAGAAGTAACACCCAATGAAACTAAAACAACATTTAAAAAGCTTCTAACTGGAAATTGTACTAAAGGCATTGCCATCTTTACAGAAAGAGTTAGCCTTAAGTAAAAAATACTTATATGCACATCCTGAACAGACACCAACATGGTTAACAGGGAAAATGATTAATCATAGAACTTTATGACACTGGTTAAGGTGCAGCCATGTTTTGTAAAACCATATTGTCGATGTCATATATATATATATATATATATATATATATATATATATATATATATATATATATATATATATTATTTTTCCTTCTTACAATATCCATAAGTTCTAATATATATCTTTCAAAATACCTCCCAGTTATAGAAGTAAGACTAATTTGTCAATAGCTGATCATATATGTTATTTTTCCCCTTTTTATATATTGGTGCAATAACATACATTTTCCATGAATTAGGGTCCTTACAGGTTTTAAGCAGAATATTAAATAACTTTGTTATTAGTAACTTAATTTTGCCCTTTGTTTTTTATGAACATGACAGTTTTTTTATCTGGTCTTACTGATGTTTTAGACTGAATCTGCTTTATCCTTTCAACTCTTTCTATTTATATTATTGGGCATTCTTGGTGTTGTTTATCTAGTTTAACAAACATATTCGTGTATTTACTTCTTTCAATAACTGCCTTGATGTAATATTTATTAAATTAATTTGCAATTAAGTTTGAATCATTTAGTATGTTATGTTTCAACTCAGTTGAGATGACAAGCATATTTATATTATTTTGTGCATTAATATATTTGTAATAAGCAATTTATTCCCTTTATCTGAGACAACTGAGTATACCACACCCCCTCAGTATATGACTGACTAGGCACATGCAGCAGATGGAATGCACATGGGCTCATCACAAAAAGAATAAAGTATTTAAACAGCATGTACTCTGCAGATCATCTCTAAGCCCTGTCTCTATATTTAGTGTCCTACAGGCTGTTAAGAGGTTATGTGCGACTGGCATAAAATGCATCCTTGGAGCCCACTCTGACTGACCTTTTTCATATCTGCAAAACCAACAGCATCAGAACTACTCAATCTGGGAACTTTACTTAAGACATACATAGGAGATGCTGAAGGAACAGAATTCTCCTCCTCTGGAACAAACTTCCCACTGATGTGAAGTAGAAATTTTCCTGGACCCTATTCAAATGTAACCCAGACCAGTGGATGGGAAATCATAAATTCACCACAGGTCAGCACCTAAGTCTCTAATGGACAGAGATAGTCTGCAAATCATACTTTGGTTAACATATAAAATAACCTCTAAGACTCAAAACACTTACAGGATACATTTGGGATGCATAGCTAGGCTTATAAAGGCTTATAAAGGCACCAATGGCCATTAGCTAGTGTACCCTTATGAACCTATGAACCATGGACAGTTGTTATTTCATACTCTTGCCATCTGTTTGTATTGTTAAACAAACCATAACAGAAGCTGCAAACAGGTGAATAATCTTAAGTATGCTGTGGATAGATTACAAAAGAGCATTTGACAGCAAGCCACATTCATGGATAATGGAATGCTTTCTAATGTATAAGATACACCCTACATTGACCAATTAAATTGCAATGACTATGAAGCAGTTGCAAACCACTTTAAGGCTAAGCTATGATAAACAACAAGTTATTATCTGTGGGATAAAAATTCAAAGAGGGAATTTCTAGACATTCATTGTTGCTGCTGATCTTTCTTACCTTTGCTGTTTACTTAATTGATTAAGCTGTACTTACAGCTTATCTCTCAGAAACCAACCTTGTTCAAAGACATCTCACGTGAAAGCACAACTGCAAATGGTTAAAACTTTCTCACATAATATGAATAACATTTGGTCTTGAATATGCAAAAGCAGCATTTATAAATGGAAAGCAGCAGCACCAAGAATGTGATTTGAAAGGAAACTGAACAGGAAGGAGAGTTTAAATATTCAACAATATTTTTATTTTTATTATTTTATTTTTATTTTACATTTGTTTACCGGGGAGGTCCAACTGGACAGAACTGTCCATTTTCAGCATAAGCCATGGGAGAAAAGCTCCAGAACAATTGCTAGCATATTATACAGAAGACATTTAAATTTACATGAGCATTGTGCTTTACACATTCACTTATAAAAATATAGCAGATAATAACATATGATTGCATAAGATATTTACATAAGCATAGTAGTTTTGACATACAATTAAAAGTATAGCAAGTAGTAACATATGATGGTTGTTCATACAGTATGTTTAGTAGAGATAATCTTGAAGATGTACTGAAGATAAGACAAGAAAGGAAAAACTAAAAATGGAGGAAAATATAGACAAGTTCATAGGAGCTGCATTGACATTTTAAGGGAAAGTTTTTCAACTCTGTGGGACAGTTAGTGGGTATAGATGGGGCAGTGGGGAGCAGGTGGCAGTGAGTTGGTAAGTAATGTTTGATAATATATAGTGAATCTGTGGGAGTTTTAAAGAGGAGGTTGGATAGTGGGTAGGAGAAAGGAGTTAGAATATGTCAGCCAGGTGCTAGGCAGTTGCATGTGCAGGAGTTGTTTAGGTGGGAAATAAGCTGTTTTTTGAAGATGGTTTTGTGAAGTTGTAACCTGATTTGTAGTGGTAGGGCATGGCAGTCTTGGCAATGTTGCTAGAATACAGGGGAATCACCAGAGCTGTAATGGCTTTTGGAGATTGCGATTAGTGCCTTGCTACTGGATCTAAGTTCTCAGATATTGGAGAAGAGGGTGATCAGGTCTTGTAAGGCTGGAGTTTTGTCATACTGGTACAGTATTTGGAAAGCTAGAAGAAGTTGATTTAGAGTTAAGGTGTTAGGGAGTTCCAGCCAGGAAAGTTGTTTTAGGGCCTGACAGTGGTGGGTGAAGAAGGAGGAGTCTGTGGCGAATAGATTAATTAGGACAGGAGGAGCATACAGTAAGGTAGAGAGAAGATGGGTATGAGCTACGGTAACTTTACTGTTAATGGTTAGGAAGTTTTACATCTGCAAAGATCACCTAGTTTTTTTTTTTTTTTTTGGTTATTGGATGAGCTATATGCTTGTCAAATTTCATATTATTGTCAATGATGACCCTTAGTAATTTGGTTTGTGTGATGGGGGAGATAGGGGTATTATCTGATGCAGAAATAGAGAACAGGGGAGTAGGTGCTGCTGCTTTGGAAGGATGAAAGAGCATACATTGGGTCTTTTTAGGATTTAGTATTAGCTGGGAGTTTGTTAGCCAGGTTTTCATGGATGTAAAGGCTTCTTGGGTCTTGATTTGAAGTTTTTGGAGGAGGGGGGCAGAGCAGATTAAGGTGGAGTCATCAGCCTATCGAATCAGGTTTGCTAGAGGGGCGGCTTTGTGAAGACTATTTGTAAATATAGTGAAAAGTAGGGGTCCTAGGACTGATCCTTGGGGTACTCCTAGTTTTCCAGGAAGTAGGGGGGAAGGGAGTTTTTCCACTGAACAGCTTGTTGGCATTGGGAGAGATAATCTTGAAACCATAATAGTAGGTAGTTTTAATTCTGAGAGTGATGTTATTAGTTTTGTATGGGGGACTGTATCAAATGCCTTTGATAAGTCAAGGAAAACTGCAGACACTAGTTGGCCAATGTTGCATTGCATATGAGTGCAGTGGTAGTGCTATGGTTGGGGCGGAATCCATGTTGAGTTTTGGCAAGAAGATTGTTGGAGAGGAGATGTGGTAAGACCCGGGTGTGGATACATTTTTCCAGTATTTTAGCCAGTGGGGAAAGTATAGCTATAGGGCGGTAGTTTGTTAGGTCAGTGGAGCTGCCCCCTTTATGTATTGGTATAATGTAGGAGATTTTCCAGAGAAGTGAACAATTTGCAATAAAACACAGACAATGTATTTATTTGTTGCATTTGTAGATTGGGAAAGTCTGGCTGGGCACAGAGTCCCTTTTCAGCAAAGGCCCAGGGAAAAAAGCTCCATATGATTCATATTAAAATTATATAGAGTATACAAAAAGAAAAACAAAGCATTTTACAAGTGTATACATTGTCTAGTGAATAAAGACATTTAAAAGTTTGCATAGTAATGTCATCATTGCAGGCACTACAATAAAACACAATAAGATAATTGTTTTGAGTAAAAGAAGATGATGAGCACAATCGAATATACAGACATGCATTTCTGTAGACCAGTAATATTGTATAAATTAGTAAACATTTTCATAGTAAAGACATAAACTAGAAAAAGTTGTATCAAAACAGCATCCTTTATTACTATTATTGTGATGATATGGGCAAGTGTGTGCATAGCCAACTGGAGTTTTGTAAAGAATGATATGTCCTTTAAATATCAAACTGGTTTATACAAGATGTTTGTGTTACAAATGTATTAGAACTGTATGTCACTTGTATATCAAACTGATTTGTACAGATGCTTGTGCTGAAAATGTATTTATGAGCTTTCCTTGTGTTAAATGGTTATCAATAGTGCACCCTGTTGGAATGAAAAAAAATGTATATGTATTATTGCAACTGAATTAAATGTACCAGCTAGCTTACTTTAAGAAAAATAAGGGAACTGTAAATGGGCTGTTAAACCATTAAAATGTTACCCCTTAGTGCTAAATAGGACCGGAGACATTAGGTCTGGGAAAAAGCCTTTGTTTATTAGATCAGTAAAAAGAGGGGATGCCCCAGGCAGTGCCATAAACATTTAGATGTATATTGTAGCCATCTATGATAAATTCCTACTTGGCTTCAAAGGGGAATACTGTGAGGACCTGGAGTCAGGTGACCTGATGAGGTCATTCTGCTTGTCCTCTTGGAAACTATATTTTAGATATTACAAAGAGAAATCTCAGAGTATTGAGTATTCGGTTTGGTGGCCTGACTAGAAAGACTGCTCATGTATTTCATCTTGCCTTGCCCAAGTAAGACATTACAGAGCATTTTCTTGTATTCAGTCAGAATATACTGAAGCTTAGTTTAGAGAGTGTTTTTCTTTATTTGGATGAGTCTGTCCATGAATGTTAATTTCAACATTTTCTGTGATTTGAACACTGTGGTTTACTGTAAATATGTATTCAATATTTTTCATGTTCTTTATTTTTTATTATTAAATATATTTAAAACTTTTATTCTGGCTGGTCCTTGTAGAAAGTACCTAATCTTTGAGAATACCTATATTTATCTGGTGACACTGTGTGGGACACTCCAGAAGGCCCAGCCATCTTGGTCAAATACTACCATTTTATTAACATTAATATTGCACAGTATAATTGACACCCTTTGTTAAGGGCCTTAGAGTAACTAATTGTGGAGTGTCTGGTGGTGGTGATAACTATCTTATACTCAAGACAGAAGGGTCTCAGCAGGTAAATCTGTTACAGCCTTTCCCAGGTGTGTGTGTGTGTGTGTGTGTGTGTGTGTGTGTGTGTGTGTGTGTGTGTGTGTGTGTGTGTGTATGTGTGTGTCATGTACTTGGGGAAGGGACACAAAGCACTGGGTGGACAGAGAGGGTGCAGGAGGACTTGCCTTGTACACTCAGCAGAAGACCTAACCCTACATCTGTACCAGTGGGTAGTCTTATTAGGGACTTGGAGGGAGATATAGAGACATCCAGACCCTGGGCTGTATGTGTTCCCTGTGTGCTCTTAGGGGAAATTCTGCTTGATGCAGAGAGGTCTGCATCTGGAAATACTAAGTGTATCCATTTCTATTCTAAATGCACACCCCTCTCCAGTGTCAGTGGTGAGGATTCAGGCTCCTTGATTACTGGCCCAGTGTGGGGATTTCACATATCGGTGGCAGTGGTGACCATCACATATTCTCACATTTTTTAGGTTTTACATATTTGTTGACAGTGGTGGGACCCTCACATACTCACATATTGGTGAGCAGTGGTATGGATAGTGAATTACTGTAGCCTGTAAGCAGCTGTCACTAATGAAGGTGTTTGTACTCTCAAGCAGCCACAAAGTAGACAGAGTTTCATATCACAATAGTTTTATTTATTTACTTTTTGTTAGCGTAGTTAGTCAAGGAGACCAGGCAAAGATGTCAGCAGAGGATTATGGCAAGCTGACAAGGAACCAGTTGGCTGAGATGTGCCAAGCCAAAGGACTGGGGCCTAGCCAAGACTTTAGCCCATGGTTAGACAAGTCAGCACCCAAAGCCCCTGTCCAGCAGGGACACAGGTGGAATCCCAAGGGTGTGTTTTCTGTTTCCCAATCAGTTATCCAGGGTGCACTTAAAAAGGGATAATGAGGTATTCTGCTTGATGTGGAGAGGGAGTCTATTCCACAGATGGGGAAGACTCTGGGACACAAATCTGTCCCACCAACAAGTCCTATTGATGTCACAGGCCAGATTGAGGTTGTGCATGCAGGTTACTTGAGTGGAGCTTGACTTGTGGATATGCAGCAGTCCCATCAAGGCAGGGTCTGAGATTGCTTTGTAAGCCAGACAGAGGTCACTTCTGAGGAGTCTCTATGAAACTGAGTAGAGGGACAGGACTTTTAGCCTATCTGTGTAGGGTTGATGTTTGAAGCCCTGAATTCTTCTGGTGAGGAACCTTTGTGGTCTCTCCAACTGCTGCATGTGCTTTGTGAGGTACATGCTGAAGGGGGCACTGTACTCAATAACTGGCCTTATAAGGGAAGAATACAGAGATGTTATGACCTCCTTGTCCCTGGATGAGATACCCTTAATTATGAGGTAGGCCATGTAGAAAGCTTTGCATACAACCGAAGCAACATGGTGGTCAAAAGTCAGGTTGCTATCAACCTGGGTGCCCAAATCTCTCACCACTGATTGCGTGCTTAGGATGTTGCTATTAATGTGATAATATGTGGGGCCTTCACTTCTCCCCAAAGGGTATGATGATGTATTTTTTGGCATTCAGCTTGAGGCCATGTTTCAGGCACTAGTCATTTGTTTGGGTGAGACCCCATTGGAGGATGTCCACATCACTTGGAGAATTGATGACCACACCCAGTTTGCACTCATCTGCAAACTTGGTCAGCCATAACCCACTGGTTTTGGCCTGCACCTCAGAGAAATATATCCTGAATAACAGGGGCCCCAAGACCAATCCCTGCGGTATGCCAATTGTTACAGGTCTACTGCTTGAGTTGGCGTCCCCTATTTTGATTAGGTGGGTTCTGTCAGTGAACCAGTTTACTACCCATCAGTTAACATATGGATTAATGCCTAGTTGAGAGCGTTTATCTATTATGCCAGAGTGGAGAATAGTGCTGAAGGCTTTAGCCAGGCCAAGGTAGGTGATGTGCACCATCTTCCCCTTGTCCATGGCTTTGGTGACTGTCTCAAAGAAGTCGACCAGAGTTAACATACATAACCTCCCCTTCACAAAGCCAAACTGTGTGGGGTTGAGTGTTTGGATTTTGCCAATGTCCCTGTTAGTAAGGTCCATGATAATCCATTCCATGGCTTTGCAGACCAGGTTAGTCAGGCCGATGTGTCTATGATTTTCTGGATAGGTGGACACTCCACCTTTGTGTAATGGGATTACAGTGGCTGTCCTACACTCAGCTGGGACAAAACCAGGCTTTGGTTGAATAGGGTGCCTAATGGTGCTGCGAGTTCATGCCTGAGTTCATGTAGGATGCAGCCTAGGATGTTATCGGGTCCCATGGAGACTGTTTTTTTTTTCCTTTGAGAGGGCAGTGATGACCTGTTCTCTAGAGATAAGGGGGGCAGGTACTGGGGATGACCTGATTTACTGATGGGGGGACAGAGGGTGAATTTTTCACTGAATCTGTCAGTCAGTAGGTTGGCTATATCTACAGCATTTGTGTATGTGGTGTCTTTGACCGCCAGTTCTGAATAGATCTGGGTGCTTCCTTTGAGATTGTGGACATATGTGAAGAAGGCCTTATGATTGTCTCTCGTAGATGTTGCCAGTTTGGACTAGACATTGGCTTTAGAGAATTTCACTAGTGGTCTTATTTGCTTGTTCAGGCTAAGGACAGATTGCTTCCAGTTGGGCACCTACTCCTTCTTTGTCCTGGACAGCAATTTTTTTCATTTTGTTGTATAGTTTATTTATTGTAGATGTCCACCAGACAGGTTTACTCTTCCTTGTGATGGATGATTTTATCCTGTCGGGTATTCCTGATTCCATGAGTCTATATAAATGCTTGTATAGTACTGTGGTATAGATTTGGACATTGGTGCTAGTTCCTATAGAGGGGGAGGGAGCTGTGAAGCAGTTTATACCATCCCTCAGGATGTTGTAATCAGCTTTGGAGAAGTTTTTTTTTTTGTTTGACCCTAGCTAGAAGGGGTTCAGGGTAGATGGTGACTTCAAAAGTAACTACTTTATAGTCGGATCTTACCAGGGAGGATGATACTGTAGGGGTGCTGCAGTGGTTGCTCATGTTGGTTAATACTTAGTCCAAGATAATATCACCTCTTGTGGGGGTATCAACTAGCTGTTCCAAGATTTTTGCATTGATAAAATTGAGGAATTTCTGGGCATTTGTGTTCTGGTATAAGTAGTTTTTCCAGTCTATGTTTGGGTAGTTAAATTCACCCAGGATCAGGGTAAAGGATCGAATCCTGATAGATTCAAAGAGGTCCCGAAAGGTGAAGTGGGCATCTTGAGTCACATTTGGGGGCTGGTAGCTGGGTAGGGAATAACCTAACCCCAGAAGCAATAAAGGTCAGTAAATTTCTTCCACAATTTACAGAGGGTGATAATTTTTATAGTTTTATTCATATATCTGAAAGGGTATGCAAAAGTATAATGTTGAGCAAGAGCTCTGGGTATGGTTCCTGACCCCCTTACTCCATGATAAAGCTGCAACTGCTGTTTCTAAATTCTCTGATAGTGATTGTTTAAATTATAATACAGTTAAAAATGTTTATTGGAGTGTTTTAAGTTAACACATGAAGCTTATAGAAAAGTTTTGTGAGTATAGACACAAGGCAGATGAAAGTGTATGTGATTATATTACTGAGCTAAACACTTATTTTCATAGGTGGGTGAGTGGGTGTCAGGTCACCACTTTTAAAGGGCTGGCAGACTTTTTGGTGAGGGAACAAGCCCTTAGCACTTTGCCTGAGGACATGAAAATCTGGTTGGCAGACAGGGAAATGCAACTCTGCAGATGAACTGGGGAAAAAGGGGATCTAAACCTAGCAAGCAGGGTATCACTGCATAGGAAAGGCATACCCAGTGCTGCACCTGGATATAAGGGAACCACTGGTCGGCAGCCTAAACTGCCCCAACAGAGTCCGCCAGTAACAGGGAAAGCCACTAGTTCAGGTACACAGCCAGAATCAAGGGTTAAATATTTAAAATGTAATCAGTGAGGCCATGTAGCACATAGATGTTCATGGAGACAAGGTGAGGAACAAAAGGTGGGTGAGCCAGCATGCTGGAATAAGATAATGCCAGTGTTACATTGTCTGGAGAAAACAGGGGTCAACTATCAGCAGAATTTATATCCAATCTTGGTGGATTGAAAGCAGGCCACTGCCAAGGGAGGGAGACACATCCTCTGATATAACCATTGTGAAGCCTGCAGCGGTTAAGGAGGAGCAGTACTTACTTGGGCAGCCCACCCCAGTCAGAGGTTTAGGAAGGATCCCATTTCAAATGCCTTTGACCAGGGTTAACTTTGTCTAGGAGGGTGGAAAATGAAGCAAGTAAGTAGGTGTGTTTGAGGATATCCCTGCAGATGTCTTGATAGGAATGATTTTGATAATGCAGTACCTTGTGTGCATGCAGTGACATGCAGTCAGGCTTAGAGACAGGCACGTGGGTCTGGTAGCCTGGGAGAGACCCAGGTAGACTGCACACCTGAAGCCAGGACTTGTGATATGGCTACTACAGGGAGGGAGCTACCCTGTAGCAGTGAGATTGAAGGTGATCCACAGCTGCTGGTGAGTACTGATGTTCCCATGGACAGAGTGACAGCAAGGGCAGAGGTGAGTAGTAGTACCCAGGTTGACAGTGAGGCACAGCATTCAGAAGAGACTAGATTTCCTGTGGAAGGTGAGCTGGGAAGGGTTACAAAGAGAGAGTTGAGACATGCTCAGCTCTCAGACCATTAGGGTTGCCAGCTGTCCGTTTTTTGACCAGACTGTCCGGTTTTCTGACAAAATGTCCGGTTACAAATTTAATTCAAAACTGGACACATGAAGTCCGGGTTTTGTGCCACTGCCACATAGGCGCCAGTGGCAGGAACCACATAGAGTGAGGGGGGAGGAGCCCCCCCAACTTTTACAGCTGCAAAACCATAGTACAGTCCAGTAAATCTATGTTTGAGTGTGTTCCTGCCACCCATGTAATTTTAAAATAAAGAACAGTACAGCTTTCATGGAGAGTTTACATATGCCATTGCTGTCCGATTGCCTAAGTGTTTTTGCTGCTTCCAGGTAAGAGTTGCTGGGAGGTATGCTGATGTTTTGTGTTGACATATGCTGCTCTGAGTTCACAAACATTGTTTTATTCAATCTGTGGTAAGCACTTTCATTTCTAATAGTTAGCGCTTACCACAGATTGAATAAAACACTGTTTGTGGACTTGGAGCAGCGTTCGATTTATTATTTTACATTAGAGTTTGTTGGGGAGTGGTTGAGGCAGGAAAAGTTCACAAACTGCCGACTCTGTAGTGGGGCATGATTGTCATATCAGTAGCTTGGCTGATCAGTTTATGTTCTCTCTGCTTGATTACTTAGCTCACAGCAATAGACCTGATGGATGAAGGTGCTCCTTGATATGTATAGAAACGAAGCAAAGTGGAATTGAACAGATACACCAGAGCATTTACTGTTACAGGAGCATAGTTCCATATTTTAATATTAAGCTGGAAATAATTACACTGATTTGTGTACTTCTGTATTAAATCCATGTATGTCTGTTGAGGTTACCTTGTAAGTAGTTGATTGAGTAAGAATATGCCTGTGTAATGGACGGACTTTTGCACAGGAGCTAGGATATGGGATTGCAAGTTACAGTAGAGTGTGATCAAGTCGAATAAGTAATATCTTTTATTATATAAAATTATGTTGCTTGTCTGCAGGATTTCATTCCATGTATCAAGATCATCTTTCATGCAAGAGGTATGTTGTTGTGTTGCAAGGGGTGGATTGATGCTGTCAAATCTTGCTATACCAGCCTAGTTTCTAAGGAGAGAATATGCACTGTTGCTAGTTCTTTTAAATACTGAAGGAGGCAGCTCATCCAGTCTCTACATCTTAGTTTCCTAGTATCCCCTTTCATTCTTTACACATTCCTTGTTCATTTTCCCATTTGTTCATTTATTCTCACCAACAATTATTGCATTCTGCTCTTGTTTTTTATGAATAGCAACAGTCATTAACTGTCAGTTTACAACCATAAAACACTCCCTTTCTTTTTTCTCTTAAGTACTTCAGTTTGTCAATGAGTTTATCCTACATTAATCGGCAATTAATTTATATTCATTTTTTTCATATCTCTTAGCCATCTCCATGTTCAGCTTGATTTCCTTAATGATGGCTGTTTTTTTTCTCTGACCTTTGATAGATGCTTCTTTTTCTTTCCATTTCTTATTTAGCTTCTCATCCTTTTGCATTTTCTTAGTTATTTTAATTATTTCTATGTTCACTTCCCTTGCATCCATTGGCCTATTGATTCCATGTAAAATAAAATGTATTTCATAGCCATTCATCCTAAATTCTTGCCCATTCTCCCAAATTCAGTTACCTTTATTAGTGTTTGTCCTCTTCCTCATTTAACAAGTTGTTCAGTGGCTAACCCATTTGCTGTATTAATGTTGAACGTACAGCAGTTGATAACTTCACCTTCACTGATTGCCTGTTATTCATATCATATAGTGTGGGTTGATTTAACAAACTTGCTCAGCTTCAATAAGCTTGCAAATAAAGATTGATAAATTGAACTAATTAGTATAAAATGACTCCTGATTGACACTAAGGGTCATATATTATTGATTACATTCATTCTGTGAATTTGACATGGGTTTCATATTTTTTAGCAAAGGGCAATTTATGTAGAATGTAAGTTTAGACAGAAGCAAGCACACGTTTTACTTGTCTATCCATTTATGTAAAAGATTGTGAGTAACAGAAGTCCAAACAAGGGTGGATAAATGTACCTGTATCTTTATGTGACTGAAGACATATAATATCTGTTCTCATTGTAAGAATTCTCTAGCTAAAGCCAATAACATTATTTAGTGAGTCTAGTTAACTTAGCTCTCATCTTTGAATCAATATTTGTCTGCCAATATCAAAGCTGAACCATCATATAATATATTTATGAATGTTAGGAGGCTACAGTTGTCTGACTATTGATTTGTGCAGTAGGTTTAATAAGTCTCCAGAGAAAAGACTGTTCTTTTTTATATCAGACACATTCAGTAAATCTGTCTGAACAGTTATAGATGCTCTATACATTGACATTTGATTTGCTAGTAAACTTTGCATAGGGATATGGAATGTTAGAACTTTGAACAACTTTGGTTCCTTTGTTAGATGATGCAGTTCATTAATGTTACATAATATGGCAGATTAGCATTGTAATGACTCTCTAATACAGTTTCCCCTTTTTAAACAATTACATTTTACTGCAACTTTAAATAACAATGCAATAGTCAGAATGCAGGCAAGGTCAAAACCAAATGTTATGGCCTTATACAGTTTCTTAACTCATACAAGGGATAATGGTAAAGAAATATTGTACACGGCTTTCTGACGCAACTTTTGTTAGGTAAGGTATGTGTCGGTGTACATTTCTGTGTAATTGAGTTTACTCGTGTATTTTGTTTTGTGTGTGTGTGTGTGTGTGTGTGTGTGTGTGTGTGTGTGTGTGTGTTGGGAAAAATTGTACCATCTGGTACTGAGTGTTAATGATGAAGTAAGGATAACATTGCTTACTGTGCCCCTATTCTCAATATACCAATAGGAGTAGATTATTCACCATACGGCTCTGCAGGCATCAGGAACAGAAAAAGAGGGCGTTCCCATCAGCTGATGTAACAGTGATGTCACAAAATGGATGGGGCATGGATGGGAGAGGGGGTGGAATTGGGTGGAGTTATGGGTGATGTGAGGGGTGTGACCTTAGTCCAGTTTAAGCCACAAAGGGAGCTGGCAACCCTACAGACCATACATTAAAAGGATTGAGGGAGGTAGCTAGGGAGGCAACTGATTCTCAAGGAAAAGAGGATTCTGTATACTGGTACAAAGAGTTGCTGTACAGAGAGTGAAGTTCTGAAGGAGGGATAGAAGTTGAGGTAACACAGCAGTTGGTAGTGCCCAGAGCCTACCATCTGGCACTTCTAGCCATAGCCCATGACATTTCTTTTGCAAGTTATATAGGCAGAAAGCATACCAAAAGATGTATTATGCAGAACGTTTATTGGCCTGGGATTGCCAGGGATGTAACAGGGTACTGCAAGTTCTGTGAGCAGTGCCAAAAAGTAGACAAGGCAGGAAACAAGGTCAAAGCTCCTTTGATGCCTTTGCCTGTGATTGAGGAACCATTTCAGAGAGTAGCTATGGATGCTGTGGGGCCTCTGGATACCCCTAGGTCCACAGGGAAGAAGTATATCCTAGTGGTAGTAGATTATGCTACTAGAAACCCTGAGGTGGTGGCTCTGTCCTCCATCAAAGCAGAGAAGGTGGCAAATGCTTTGCTAGAGATTTTCAGCAGGGTAGGTTTCTCAAGAGAAATACTGACTGACAGAGGTGCTAATTTCATATCAGACTTGCAGGCTTGTCTGTGAGAGTGCTGTGGGGTGAAGCACCTAAAGACAACCCCCTACCATTCCCAGACCAATGTTCTTGTGGAGAGGTTAAACTCTATACTAAAGACCATGCTACAGGCATTGGCACAGCAGTTTAACTCATTTACTCCAATGGAGCTAAGGAAGCTTGCGCTGTATCTTCCAATGGGCAGAGCCTAAGCCTTTTGACAGAAGCAAATTATATCCTCACATTTCAAATAAATGTTCATATCTCTGGAACTATAGGCAAACCCTTCAGCACAAACTATTTTATAGTGATAGTATTCTTTAGGTTCTAGGTCTTAAACTAAATTTTATAAGTCACAGTAAACACAGTAACTATTATGTCTATAATATTTTGTAAACAACTTACAATATCGCAGCAACGATTATAGTTACACACATACTGTCAGCATTTTATTCATCTAGCTGAGAGCTTTCATATGAGGCTAAGGAGTTCTGCCTGTGTTACTTGGTTGTTGAGATATTTAGTGAAATGGGAAAATTATATCTATATAAATTAATATCATAAAAACAACAGGTAATACCTCTTTATCTGCACTAGACAGAGGTCAAATATTAATGCAGTTGAGTTTTCTATTGTGTAAGCTTTAAGATGAAATATTTTAAAACCTTTTACACAGCTTGGTTTTGGGATTACTGATGCAAATATGAACAAACAATATTTGATGCCTAGAGGCGTCAGTAGGAGTTAACCGCAGATGCACCTGGAGGCATCACTTGGATGTAATAAGAGAGTGGGACCAATATTTGACCCATCTGCTGTTTGCATACAGAGGGGTACCCCAAGAATCCTCAGGTTTTTCACCCTTTGAGTTGTTGTATGAGCATAGGGTGAGGGGATCTTTAGATTTGATTTGTGATGAGTGGAGGGGTGAGGTGGAATCCCACAAGGAGTCTGTTGTGGCATTTGTCCTCAACCTCAGGACAAGGCTTAGGGAGCTCATGGGCACAGCCCAGGAAATTCTGGCAGGAGCCCAACAGGAGAAAAAAGGTCTGGTATGACAGGAATGTTCAAGCCAGAGAGTATGCTGTAGGAGAGCAGGTGATGGTTCTCATTGTTGTCAGACACAATAAGCTGCAGGCAGCCAAGGTCAAATCTCCTTTGTAAGTAAGTAGTAAGGATTATCAGTGATGTTAACTACATGGTAGAACTGCTAGGTAGGAGCCAGGGGCACAAATTTTACCATGTTAACATGATGAAGCCTTACCATGATAGGGAGGCCCTTGTGCTGAGTATTTGCAGTGGCTAGCAGGAGGAGTCTGAGGGGGATCTGATGTCTGATTTCCTCAATGAGGCTTAGACTGACCTCAGTGGAAGGAGTAGCAATGTCCCAGTAGCTATCACCTACCTAGGTTTGAGAAATTCATGCAGTGTTACAGGAGTTTGGGGACATGTTCACTGGAAAACCAGGGTGCACCCACCTGGTGCAGCACCATGTGGGTACAGGGCCCTAAAGACCTATAAAACAGGCCCCTTACAGGGTGCTTGAGCAAGCCAGACAGACTCTGAGGGAGGAGATACAGAAGATGTTGGAACTGGGATTAATCCAGGTGTCCAGCAGTCCCTGGGCCTCCCCAGTGGTGCTGGTAACAAAACATGATGGCAGCAGCAGGTTCTATGTGGACTACATGAAGCCAAATAGTCACACAGAGTTAGATGCTTACCCCATGCCTAGGCTAGGATGAAGCCTTAAAGCAGCTGGTTGGGGATAAGCATCTGACCACTACTGATTTTACCAAGGGCTACTGGCAGTTGTTCATGACCCCCAGCGCTAGAGATATGTCAGCTTTTGTGACTCCTTTCAGCTTGTATGAGTTCATGAGGATGCCCTATGGGATGAAAAATGCCCCTGCTTACCTGGATGATATTACCATTTACAGCCATTCCTGGCAAGAGCACCTTCAGCATATCAGGGAGGTGCTGGGCAGACTGCAGAGGGCAGTGTTGACCATTAACCCCAGTAAGTGTCAGGTGGTTATGGCAGAGGTCTCCTACCTGGGACATCTAGTGGGGAGTGGTAAGATTAGGCCAGAACCTGCCAAAGTGGAAGCCATTCAGGTGTAGTCTGCCCGTTACCAAAAAGCTGGTGATGACATTCTTAGGGACAGCAGGGTACTATAGAAGTTTGTCACCAATTACATTACCATAGCTGTTCCCCTCACAGATCTGACAAGGAAAAAACAGGCCAGATAAGGTAGTGTGGACCTCTGCATGTGAGCAGGAATTTCAGAAGCTTAAAGGTGTGTTGGGAGGGCCCCCTGTGTTAGCCAGTCCAGATTACAGCAAATAATTTGTTGTGCAGGTGGATGCTTCAAACCATGGGGTGAGGGCTGTACTTAGCCAGGTTTCCTCAGAGGGACAAGGCACCTGGTGGTATATCTCAGTCATTGACTCCAACCCAGGGAGGAATTTTATGCAGTAGTAGAAAAGGAATGTCTAGCCATAGTATGGGCACTGCAGAACCTTCAGCCTTATCTCTATGGAAAGAAATTCACTGTAATTACAGACCACAATCCTTTAACATGGCTACATAGAACCAGCTAGCAAAATGCCAAGTTATTAAGGTGGAGCTTAAGATTTCAGGCATATGACATAACAGTACAACACCATAAGTGGGGCCAGCAATACCAACACAGATGGGTTCTCAAGACAGGGAATGGGGTAACATATTCCCAGATAGGCTTATTTCTCTCAAGCCACATTTCTCAAGGGTCACTTGAAAAACTAGCTTGAGTCTTCAAGAGGGGGGAGAGATGTGATGATATGGGCAAGTGCCAGCATAGGCAGCTGAAGTTTTGTAAAGAATAATATGTCCTTTGAATTTCAGACTGATTTATACAAGATGCTTTTGTTACAAAATGTATTAGAACTGTATGTCATTTGCATATCAAACTGATTTGTACAGATGCCTGTGCTGAAAATCTATTTGTGAGCTTTACTTGTGTTAAAATGCATCAACAGTCCAACCTGCTGGAATAAAAAAAAATGTACATGTATTATCGCAACTGAATTAAATGCACCAGCTAGCTTACTTTAAGAAAAATAAGGGAAGTGGATAAACCATTAAAATGGCACTCCATAGTGCTGAATAAGGAATGGAGATGCTAAGTCTGGGAAAAAGCCTTTGTTCATTAGCTCAGCAAAAAGAGGGGAAGCCCCAGGCACTGCCATAAACACTTAGATGTGTATTGTAGCCGTCTATGCTAAATTCCTGTGTCAGCTTCAAGGGGGAATACTGTGAGAACCTGGAGTCAGGGGACCGGATGAGGCCATTCTGCCAGCCCTCTTGGAAACTATATTTTAGATATTGCAAAGAGACATTTCAGAGTATTGGGTATTCTGTTTGGGGCCCTGACTAGAAAGACTGCTCACGTATTTATCTGGCCTTGCCCAAGTTATTAGGGAACAGTAAATTATCTTAAGTTCAGTCAGGAATATAGTGAAGCTTAGTTTAGAGAGTATTTTTCTTTATTTATATGACTCTGTACATCAGTGTTAATTTCAACATTTTCTATGATTTGAATTCTGTGGTTTACTGTAAATATATACTCAATATTTTCATGCTTTTTTATTATTTATTATTAAATATATTTAAAGCATTTATGGTGGTGGGTCCTTTTAAAAAGTATCTAACCTTTGAGAGTACTTATATTTATTTGGAGACATTGTGTGAGCCACTCCAGAAGGCCTAGCCACCTTGGTCAGCTACTACAATTTGTATTAGCATTAATATTACACAGCATAATTGGACACACTTTGATTAGGACCTTAGAGTAGCTGATTGTGGAGTGTCTGGTGGGGGTGATAACTAACTTATACTCCGGGCAGAAGGAAGCACAGCAGGTAAATCTGCACCAGTCTTAGCTGTGTGTGTGTGTGTGTGTGTGTGTGTGTGTGTGTGTGTGTGTGTGTGTGTGTGTGTGTGTGTGTGTGTGTGTGTGTGTGTGTGTGTGTGTGTGTGTCTGTGTGTGTGTGTGCATGCGTGTGTGTGCGTGTGTGAGTGTGTGTGTGTATGTTTATGTCAGCTACTTGTGGCAGGGACACAAAGCAATGGGTTTACAGAGAAGGTGCTGGAGGACTTGGCTTGGACACCTAGCTCATGATCTAACCCTACAACTGTACCAGTAGGGAGTCTTAGTGAGTTCCTGGACCAAGACAGAAATAGGGACATCCAGACCCCGAGCTGAATGTGTTCCCTGTGTGCTCTTAAGGGAAATTGTGCTTGATGTAGAGAAGTATGCATCTGGAAATACTGAGTTTATCCATTTCTATTTCAAGTGTACGTCTCTCTCCAGTGTCAATGGTGAGGATTCAGGCTCTTTGATTACTGGCCCAGCATGGGGATGTCACATTTTGGTGCCAGTGATGGTCTCAGGCTCTTTGATTAGTGGCCCATCATGGGGATGTCACATTTTGGTGCCAGTGATGACCATCACATATTCTTACATATTGGTGGGCATCACAATTATCATTATTATTATTATTATTATTATTATTATTTACTAATTAGCAGCTGGTGCAGTTAACAAGAGACTGATTGAAGGAGAAGGACTAGAAGTGACTGAACATGTGAAGGAGGAGGAGATGGAGGGGAAAGGAAGATTCTACAGGTGAACGTAAGAATGATAAAGTGAGATGGAAAGACTGAGAGAGGTAGTAGTTATGGTGAGTGGGTCAGAGAATAGAGAAAAAGGTTGTGAGAAAGAGATGAGAGAAGAGTAGCTGAAGGGTTAAATGAAGTATTGAATTGTGGTTTAGTCTAGGGTACTTATTCAAAGTTAGTTCAAGGTAGAGCAAATGAAAACAAGGTTCAGAACGGAATACTTCAGAAGACCAAAGATAACATTGAAAACAGCCCTAACATCTTGGAATAACTTTCAGGCTGTAAATCAATTTGCTCTTCCTGTTCTAACTTACAACTTAGGTGTGACTGACTGGCCCCAAACAGCACTGAGTCAATTGGACAAGAAAACAAGAAAAATGCATCATGCTTGTCAAAGGATATGCTGAAAAAAGTGCATACCAAGAATATCATCTCTCTCTCTCTCGTTGTGAAGGAGTTATGGGCCTCCTCAAAACTGATTACACTTATATGTTGGCAGTCCTGGCTTGACCTCATCATATCCAAACATAGTGAAAGCACTGAAGTATAAAAAGAAGAGGTCTAAGATGACATGCTTAGTTTAGCAGATGCATTTCAGAACAGATTGGGAATGAAAATCCAACCAGAAGTAAAAGAGAATCAGACAGCAACTGAAAGTGCCGAAAAGCAAAAGAAATGGAAAGAAAACTGGAAAGTCTACACATATAGTGGCTTCTATGGAGGATATCTGGAACAATCACATGTTGACCAAGATGGCTAAGGAAAGGTGAAGTGAATGTGAAAGATGAAAAGGTAATAATGGTGGCCCAAGACAGTGGGCCATGTACACATTGGTTTACAAAGTCTATGATAAAAGTGGGAGAAACAGACAGATGCCTGTTCTGTAAAACAGAACTGCAAACAGTAGCACATCTTGTTGCTGGGTGGGGTATAGTAATGGCTGAGGGTGTGTGTACTGAGAGTCACAATAATGTGGCAAGACTGTTGCATTGGGGATTGTGGAAACACTACAATATAGAAGTAGCTGAGGAGCATTGGAAACATGAACCACAAAGCATCATCAAAAATGATGATGTTTATATCATATGAAATCACTTATTTCCAACAGGTATCAAAATAGATGCAAGAAAACCAGATACAGTAGTCCAAGAGAAAAAGACAAAAGTAGAGTTAATCATTGAAATTGCTATACCCAACAAGTATTGTGTCTTATGAACCAAGAGATACAAAGTCATAAAATACCAGGATGCACTAGCAGAAATGAGAGCAAAGTGGAAGAACGATACCCTTACAGTTTCAATAACATTAGCAGTAACAGTATTAATACAAATAAATTTAACAGTGTACTTAAATCTGCTCACAATGAATGTAACCCTGTATGAACTGTAAAAACAGGTAATTTGAGTACATTGTTGGTCTTGAGAAGAGACCCTTGGCTAACATCAATGCTACATCAAATGTTAATGAAGCTGGATTCACTTTTTAAAACATGAGACAAAATAGCAAACTGGTGCACCTGATTTTCCCACAATTGTGATGTAAAAGAACTCAGCACTATGCATCTGAACAGTATGATTTTATAAGGTGGAGAGGGCAGAAAAAAGGTCATTTGTATAGGAAAGAGGTGGACGTGTAGATGATTGTGTCTGTAGGGCCTTGCCATGTGGAATGCGGAGAAATTGAAGCAGATTAGGATGAGGCATCTGACAAGCCCTGCAATGTGGAAAGAAGAGTCCAAGTAGACAATGCTTTTCCTGAGAGAGACAGAGTTTTTAGATTGGTAACCTGGAAAGATGGACAATCAAAGAAACATAACTTGACAACAGGGTTTTTGAAACTGATTGCCTGAGGGATGGTTGTCCTCATGAGGAGATATGGTTTCAGTCTTTTTTAATTTCTCCAAGTATTTTGGGTTTCTAATACCATGATGGGAACGGACCCCATTCCTAAGTCAAAGTACGGTTAAAGTTCATGAAATTAGCATTGTTTCAATCTTTGATGTCAGCCAGGAGTTCTGAATGCAGCACCCACAATCTGCCCAGTAATGACTCCTTCTGCAATTCATATGGGGTTATGTGGATTGGTAACATATTTAAATACGATTGTAAATTCTTTTTTATAAGACCCATTGCTCCTGCTACTTTCAGAACTGTCTGAGTATCTTTCTTCCACATTGCTCTTGTTTCTGCCTGTAAATCCTGAGATTCTATGACTTTGTGTCTCTCTCTGTACGCAACACACTGGGTATGACGATTTCAATGATCAATGTTACTTATCTTCTTTTCTTAAACCATTATATCTGGTTTTCTAGCAGCTATCATTTGAACTGGTGGTAATGCTGATCCCATGTGATATAAACATCATCATTTTCTATGATGCTTTGTGGTTCATGTTTCCAGTGGTTTTCAGCCACTTCAATACCATAATGTTTGCACAATCCCCAATGCAACAATCTTGCCACATTATTATGCCTTTCAGTATACAGTCCTTCTGCCATTAGTATATCACACCCAGCAATGGGGTGTATGACTGTTTCCAATTTGGTTCTACAAAACCTACATCTGTCTGTTTCTCCCACATGTCCAATGGACTTTGTAGATCAACATGTACGCAGGCCACTATCTTGGGCAAGCAATATTAACCTTTCATCTCTTGGTTTGAATTCGCCTCTCCTTAACCATTCCTGCATTCATTCCTGATGAACATGAGGTTCTTCCAGAAGTTTTCTATACTTGCTACTATATTTATGCATTGTCCACATTTCTTGTCTTCTCATTGCTGCCTGATTTTTATCTGCTTCTGATTTAATTTCCATTCCTGCTTGTTACTGATATGCTTCTGCTAGATTAAGCAGACAAGTCATCTTAGATTTATTCTCCTCGTGTTTCAAAACTTTCACTACATTTGGGAATTTTATGAGGTCAGCAGATATGTGTGGAATCCTAAGATTGCAGCTCTATACATGTAATCAATTTCACGGTGGCCCATACCTCCTTCAGAATGGAGAATATATAATCTTGGTATACACTGATTTTTATAAATCATTTGGTGAGCATGAAACATCCTTCTTGTTTTCCTATCTAATCTATCCAACACATTTTGGGGGAAGTCAATCACTCCAAAACTGTAAGTTAGGACAGGAAGAGCAAATTGGTTTATAGCTTGGATTTTGTTCCTAGATGTCAATGCTGTTTTCAGGATTAATTTAAGTCTCCTGAAGTATTCCTTACTAAGTTTTATTCGATTTTCTGTTCGTGTCTTGTTAATCCTTCATCAATTCCCAAATATTTATACACTCCTTCTTGCTCAAGTTCTTTTATATCACATTCTCGTCCCAAACTGATGTTTTCCTGGTGTTGCAGTTTTCCTGCTTTAAAGGCTGCTTTTGCACATTTATCAAGACCAAGCAACATTCTTATATCATCTGAAAAAGTTTTGACAACTTGCAGTTGTGCTTTCAGTTCCTCATCTGATGAGCTATACAGTTTTAAATCATTGACAAAGAGAGGATGAGAAGTCCTTACACTTTGTTCTTTTCTAGGAGCCAAATTATAACCTTGGCCTAAACTGTTAAGTAGACAGCTTAATGGGTTAAGGGCAATACAGAATAGCAGCGGTGACAAAGAGTTACCCTGGAATACCCCCTTTGAATTTTTACCCCTGGGATAATAATTTGTCCTTTATCATGGCTTAATTGCAAAGTGGCCTGCCACTGTTTCATGGTCACTGTAATGTAGTCGATCAGTGTAGGGTGCATACCATGCATCTTATAATTTTTAAACACTCTTTTACACATCAGTGTAGGATACTATCAAATGCTTTTTGTAGTCAATCTATGCCATACTTAGATTCTTCCCCTTTTTACAGTTCTCCACTATGACTTTATTTAATAACAAATGATCCTTTGTTCTGTATGACTTTATTTTATTGACTTTTTGTTCTACTGCCATAATTGAGTTTTCTTCTAAATGACTATAAACTTTGTCGGCATCAATTCTCTTGTATAGTTTATATGTCGTCAGAAGGCAAGCTGTTGGTCTATAATTTTTAGGATAGCTTGTAGGTTGACTCTTAAGTAGAAGCATTGTTAACCAAGTTGGTGTCTGTTCGGGGTGTGCATATGAATAGTTCTTACCCATGGCTAAATCTTCGTGCAAAGATGTTAATACTTTCAGCCAAAAGTTAGGTACTGTATCTAGGCCTGGAGTTTTCCAATTAGAGGCTTTTTTTAACTTTGTTTCAATCTCTCTGGCTGTTACTTCATTCCATTTCATATCCCGTACCTTTAAACCTCTTATTCTTTCTTTAACTTCATCTATTCATTTTTTCATTATGTTCCACAGGATCTTCATACATAATTCTCCAAAATGTATTGATTTCTTCTTTTTATTGGTGGTCTTTCAATTCCTTTTACTTTATTTCCAATTCTCTATAAAACTTTTTTCCTTTATATTTATCTTCGTACCTTCTAAGTCTTTCTGCTTCTGCTGAAGTTTTTAGTTTGTTATTTGCAATAGTGCATGATAGATCCTGGTCTGTTCTAATATTGCATATTGCTTTCATCATATCTATCTTTCTTAGTATTTTTGTAGATCTGTTCATTCTTCTATAATCTTCTAACAGTGACACTTCTTACCTTAACTGCTTTATAGTTTTCTCTATTCGATATTTCCATGATGGTATTTGATTTTTTCCCTTCCTTTCCCTCACTACCCTTTGTTCTTGCGGTAGAACTTTATCAGTTATTAATGTGCTGCACAGTAATGTAGCCTGTTTACTTCTGTTATATCGTATGGATCTCTGTGAACAGTACTAATTACTGTGTTCATTTATTTTCTCAGACTTCTGACTTTTCAGGTTTTACTAATCTGCTGCAGTCTATTTCTTTCATTGATCTTGCTATAGCTGTCTATGTCTATTAAATCATGCAACTCTTCTCTTTGCTCATTTTCTTCCAAACTGAGGGCACATCCCTTGTTTTCCAATTTCTGCAGGCATTCTATAGAAGGTTCTATAGCATCTTCCTGTGGCACATTATGGTATGCCTTCTGTTGCTCTATCATATGGGAACTCACTGGCCTATCACTCCTCAACATTGACGGCATCCAAGTTTCCACAGTTGCGTGTTCCTTCCCTTGCTGTCTAGCTTCAAGTGAACATTTATACTGGTTTCCTGTGGAAGGCTCCAAATTATCTTCATATGGCACTTGACTAATTGCTTCTTGTTCCACTGGTAACCCCTTAGTTTGGATGTCCATTACTCTATCCTGTTGTGGTCCTTTCTGAATTAGATTTTATACATTAAATCCTTCACTTTGCAGATACTCCATAACCACAGTTTCTGTTTCTTTAACTTCTCCATTACTAATCTCCTTTTCTACTTTTCCTCTTTGTCTTCTTATGTTTTGTATTCTAAAGTTTTCCATGTCTGGATTCCTTTGCCTGTACTTTTCTTCAAATATCTTTGGTGCTGCTCTTTTTGTATTGGTTAGTTGTGCTTTCTCCTTTGCATAAATATTACACTATATTAAATCTTGTTTTCTTTTCCATGTCCATATTTCTTCATCAGATTTTTCCTGATCTTCGTGTTTCTCCCTACATTGGGGACTCACTCCATCCTCCTATGATGTAACCTGTGTTAGACCTTCTACACCAAATCTTTCACTTTGCAGGTACTCTATACTTCTATTTTTTTAACTACTACTTTAATAATCTTCTTTTCTATATTCCATCTTCGTGATATTATTTTGTTTATTGTGAAATTTGCCATATCTTTTGTCTGTATTTCTCTTCGAATATCTTTGGGACTGCTTTCTTTACACTGATTAATTTGGCTTTCTCCTTTGTATAAATATTGCACCATATCAAATCTCTCTTTCTTTACCATGTCCATATTTCTTTTTTATCCTTTTCAAATATCTCTTGGTTTTGTTATTTATATTTGTGCACTTCCTCAGATGCTTCTTTTTTCCAAACAGATCAAGGTTTCTTGATCTATATTCTGCTTTTCACAAATTTGTTGTATTAATGAACACAAATTTTCATTTAAAGCTTCTGATAGTTTTCCTCGTGGACGTATTTTTCTTTCCTCTGATTTCTCTCTTAATCATTTTGTATATTTTGTGTCTGGAAATTCTGGGCTTTTTGCAGAATAATAATAATAACAATACATACTTTCTTTCTTATCCTCAATAATCCATTTTATTGTCTTTATGGCTCTTCTTTGGCCTATCAGTTTTTGTGGACTGCTACTTCTTCCTACAACAGGGGGGCCATCCTCCCCCTGGGCCGGGCCTGGCCCCATTGTAGTAATGTTTCCACATTTTGAGGATTCTACACTGTCATCTTTTCCAGTATTGGCACCAGTGTGCCTACCAGGGTTGGGCACTTTTTTATCCTGGGTATTGTGCACTCAGCTATCTTTTTTAGTTTTTGAAATACTTCTGTTCATGATATATGCTATATAAATACAGTCTATATATCAGTGTTGCCTTGGTGAGATTTTGTGAAAACAGGGTCCACCTCATGAAGGTACTCACCAAGACTTGAGGATTAATTAAATTTCAGCACTATTACTCTCCTTTGCTTGCTGACTTTTCAACTCCCTATTCGGACCTCCCAAGACTTGAGGATGAATTCAATTTCAGCACTACTACTTTCCTTTGCTTGATGACTTTTCATCTCTCCATTTGGACTCCCTAAGACTTGAGAATGAATTCAATTTCAGCACTACTACTCTCCTTTGCTTGCTGACTTTTCATCTCTCCATTCAGACATGGTGATGGGATAGACATGATGATATTGTAGAGAAGGAGGAGTATAATTGTTTAAGAGTCAGCAGGCAGAAGAACAAAATATGACAGGACAGCGAATGATAAATCTCAAACATGACCAGAAAAGAGCTGCCTTGGGAATCAGGAAGTATAAACAAGTGAATCAACTTCCTCAATTAAACAAGGATCAGTTAATCAAGGAGTTGATTGATTATGACTTTGATGTCTTGACCACTGTTATTTTTTGACTGTAAGGGGCAAAAATACAAAATGACCAGTGAAAGGCATTGATTCAGTCCAGGGGGTTCTTAAAACACTTTCACAGGAATGTAATCAGACTTGACAGAAACATTTTATAAGGGTAGGAACTACTACAAGATATTGATGACAAAGGGATATTTTCCTAAATAAGAACTTGAAAAGTAAAAAAATAAGCAAATAATTGTGGACATTTGTTTTCATATAATACTTTATGTAGCTGTAGATGTCCTTTAGAGCAATGAGGGAAACACTATTTGAAAGACAGAAGTACAGGATAGCAGTGTCAGTGGCAAAGGGAGCCTTGAAGACCAGAAGGCTATGGATTCTGTTCCCATTCTAAGTTACTGGATTGCTGATATTGCACTGCAGCATTATGGGGGTGCTGCACCCCTGAGTGTGTTGTTTTTTGCATGAGATGTTAAACTGAGGTCCCATCTGCTTGAGATGGTGGTAGCTCAGGTGGATTTAAAAGATCCCATTGCACCTATCAAAAAAGAGCAGGAAATGTTCCTTGATGCTCTGGCCAATTTCCCCTAGTAGCATAAATACCACTTCGGTTCTCACCTGAAAAGAAGCCACTAGCCTAGTGGAACTAACCTGGTCAACAAAGAATACATAAAATCACTTAAGTAACATGATGTGTGGTGATCTTTTGTTTTAAAGTATTTGAAAAGAGTATTCAGTTGTGACTCAAAACTTGTCAAAGCCTGGTAACGTATGTATGCAGTTACAGAAAGAATTACAGGCAGCATGTCTAGAAGAGCCTCCAACAGAAATAAAGTGTTCTGTGCAATGTCTAGACAAATGTTGGACAACATGTATGTGTAACTAAAGATGAAGTAATATATATGTACATTTCATTTTTTTCTGTTTTACTACAGGTACCATGATTAGGGAATATAAAAGAGTAAGAAGAGACTGGGTGAAGGCATTTATGCAGTGGCTATAAGAAGATGGCCCGTGGATATTAAGTGAAAAGCATTTCATGACGTTAGTGGGTACAGGAGTAGACATGGTAGACATGAGTTTACACATTATCAGTAATGGATGCAAGGTAATAAAAGTTATTGCTGTCTTTGTACTGTCATAATAATAAGCATGGAATGCAACACTGATGGTGACGGCATTGTTATTATTATGAAATAGACATACTGAATATTTATGTGATGTAAAATGTATGATCTAGTTTCATGTTGGATGGTCATGTTAAATTAATAGTGGTGATGTGTTTGTTTCTGACCAAAGTTCAACAGCATTCCAAAAAAACTGGGGGGGGTATGACTGAAATAAAGGGATGGTAAGCAAGGATTAGTGCACCATAGGAGTTGGATAGGAGATTTGTGAGCTGATATGGTAGGTTTTATGGAGATGAGAGAGGAGAATTAGGTGTCTTTTAGGAAATAACTGAGAAGATGGGATGTAGATGAGGGGATATGAGCTAAGGAGGGAGAGTGACAAGATGAAGCAGAGAGAGGTAGAAAGCAGTAGAAGGAGGTGAGAACATGTTTGGATAGTAATACAATTAGAGTGCTCAGAGACAAGAATCAGCAGAAGATACAAGTGTGTAGGTAAATTGGGTATTGAAGCCTGGGACGTAAGAGTCTGCGAGGAGAGACTGATTTAAAGCCTGATATGAACTCTGGCAGTTATATGAGCACCGCACATCACAAGTTAATATCAAAATCCCTTTAGGGACTGTTTAAGGGTATGATAGGTTCAACTACAGGAAAGTCGCATCGTAGCAGTTCAAGGATATGGGGAAATGAAGCTGGGGAGGAGGAGTGAATGATGTATTGAATAACATGTAATTGTGCAGGAAGTAATAATATAATCAAATGGCATAGGGTGATAGAGAGATCGAAGAAGGCAGGGAAAAGGTGAGAGTTACTATGATGCAGAAAACAACAGTATCTGTTAGACAGGCAAGAAAGGAAGGGACTAGTGAGCTTACAGTGATTGTGATTGATCTAAATGGCTAGGAAAGAAAGGGGTGCAAATTCTGAGGGAGAAGTTAAGATGTGAGGAGGAAAAGGAACAAGACTAACAGTGGAAGTGAGGAATTTTAATCTGGTGCGAGATGTAGCAAATTACAGAAGCATTGGAGAGGTAAACATTCACAAGGAAGGGCAAAGAAAAATGAGGAGAGTTTTTTCTGCAGAATTAGATCTTGGTACATGTATAAGGGGTACAGTGTGGAAAGCATGGGAGTATATCTTATGAGATATGATAACTGGCAGACTAGCGGATTGGATTTTTTTGTTGTTGACAATGGGGAGCAACAGAGCAAGGAACTAGTAAAGGGTAGGAAAGAGAAGAATGGTAATTCTGGCAAAGAGGTTGAGAAGTGAAGATAGGTAAGAATAAATAATAGAAAGGTGCTTCACAGAGCATGTGCAAGTAAAACAAAGATGAGCGCTAAAGGAACAGGGGAAAATGGAGGGAGTAGAAGAAGTGAAATGTATCAGACATATGATTGATGCAGTATAGGTGAATGAGGCAGATGTGTAGGAGAAAGTGGCCTGGCAGGATAGGACTGAGACAACAGAGGGTGAATAATGGAAAATAAGAGTGTTTCAAAGAAGATGTTGAGGGACAAGAAAAATGGCAGCCATTATTGCACAGACAAATATGGAGAGGGTAGAAAGTCCAAACGAGAAATGAGAAAAGGGATCTATCGTTACAGTATGAGACACGGAAAAGGGACATTAGTCAACAGAAATAGGACAGGAAGGAGGAGGATGTGTGAACAAAGGAGAAAGGTGGATATAAAATATTTTCCAGCAAAGGTGGAGGAGAAAGGGGAAGGAAAGATGGAGTTAGTGTTATAGGACAAGGATGGGAGGAAATTAGGGATAGTTAAGAATGTAAAAGATGTTTATGGCATTCTATGACAGTTTATATGTGAGGAACAAATGTGCAGAGGGAATGGGAGAAATGGAAAATTGAGAAACTGTGGCAAAGCCTGGTTATGGAAAGGGAGAGTAAACAGTAATATTGGAAATCAGAGTGAAACAAAGCACTATATGTGCTTGGATCCACAAAAAGTGGGAAAGCACATGACCCAGATGGTAGTTTCCAGTCAAATCATAGCTAGTGGTTGGAAGATGAGAAGTAGGTATAATGACAGAGATGTTCCATGGATTTGGAAGGGGCACCTTCATCGTTGAAAGAAATTAGAGTTGTTGTGTAGTGGTAAACTGGAGGGTACTGGTGACCTGTGAACTGTAAGCCTACTTTGTTTATAAATGTTGATGCCAAAGCAAATGTCAGGGTGCTGGAGAACATGTAAGAAGGTTTTATCAAGAATTGTGGAGGTGAAGCAGCTGGTGTTTGTAAAAGGGATCAACTGAGTCTTTTGATGAATTTCTTATAGAACAAAGATGCTGGAGAAGGTAGGTGCCAGTGGAGTGGTGCTGTTTGGTATATGAAGGCATTTATTTTAATTTTGTTTTATTGTATATTATTTTTATATTAGTTGCATATAATGATGATTGTAGACATAGTTAAGTATGAAAGAAACTATAATATAGCTGAAAGTAACACAGAATGTGAGAATATGTTGAGGAGAAGTCTTTGGAAGAGGAGATGACAGTACTATCAAATATTATTTTTGTGGGATGCAGAGGAGGAACACATATGCAGTAAACTTGAGTAGGCACTGTTCAAGCTCCAAGGACACATGATTTTGATGGCAAGACAGAAGGCGATTGGCCCAATCAGACCATCCCAGTAAACTATGCACTCTATGAACAGTTCTGCTTCTTTAAGGTGAACATTTTACCCACTAGTTTGTGCCACACTGATAGATGGCATAAGAGTAGGTGTCAGTCTAAGGAGGAAAGTGGAGCATTGTCACACTCTATGCCATGTAATTTCATCAGAGTACAAGCATGTGTGTGGATCTCTGTACATCTGACTCCCTTCTAGAAAGAACTTAAGACACAAGGAATTTCCATCTATTGTCTTGGCACTGACACCCCTAGAGAGTCACACTAAAATAATATGCATGTGCCATATGCAGTTTCAGTGGTGCAACAGGCAGCACACTTGCTTTTGGTGCAGACTAGGTAGATCAATTGCTGACAATGCAGTGCAACATAAGGAGGTGCTGCACTCCTAAGTGTGTTATCCTTTAAATGAGATGTTAAATCGAGGTCCCAGCTGCTATGGTGCTAGCTCAGGTGGGTGTAAAAAATCCCATGGCACTATTGAAAAGAGGAGGGGAATTTTCCTGATACCCTGGTCAAATTTCCCCCAGTAGAATATATACCATCTTGTGTCTCCCGTGAAAAGAACTGACTATCCCACTCAATGAAATGATAAATAAATAACATACATTGCAAGTGCGGTTTTGTTTTAGTGATAGGTGATGATTGTAACTAGATATTCTAAAAGATTCACTTCTCATTGTGAGTTATTTAGCCTGAATAATGTGTTGTAAATAGGTGTTACTCCAGGGTAACTTATTTACATGGAAAATACATTTTTATAACCCACTCTACATTTCTTAACTTTGCTGAACTAACTCCAAGGCTGATAATACTTCAAGGGTTAGAAATAGTACTAAAAGAGATACCCAGGAAGAAAATGGGAAAAGCAGCAAAAACTTAATAGGTTGATGTTGGCAATTGATCGGGTAGATTTATTGTAGCCTACCCAGAATAATTCTCATTGCTTGCTACACCTTTCCATGAGGGCTTATGGGGTAAAATAAGGAATATATTTGGGGTTACTAATTCAGTCATCTAGGTTGTGTTTGAAGACGGTGTCAGAATCTCTTTCTTTAATATAAAGGGGGAGTCTATCCACAAGACAGAAATTTTTTAAGAGAGGTATCTATCAGACCAGCAGGTTCAGTTTATGCTAAAGCAAAGGTTAAGGCCTTGTAGGTCAGACAGAGATCATTACTAAGGTGATAGTTTCAGACAAAGAAGATTGATACAGTTCTAAGACATTCTACAGAGTTAATTGAATACAGGCCCTATGACTTTTTTATTTATTTAGTTTGTTTACCAGGGTAATACACTCATCTCAATAGACCATTAGCAGGCACATTCCAGGTAAAGAAATTCATGAAAAAATAAAACAGAACTAATTCACAAACATGTAGTAATTACATAAGGCTGAGAGACTTGCAAACAATTGAAACAATGAGCAAAGCTAGACCTGATAACATTTGTACACAACATCTCAGACATCTAATTATAAAACATTAAAAAGCTTTCCAGTCTTGTATCAGTCAGCTGTTAAACTGTGGCCAAACCACCCAATATATTCTATCTTTCACTATTTATACTAACAGTCCAGCTAGTCAATTCATCACCAACTGTATACAAACAGTAACATCTCTTGTTAGTAACACACCCGCCCCCGATATCATTTTATCACATGAACCCAAACCTTCTAACAAATATTAGCAACCTGAACATAACATTACAACAAATACTCAATCTCTCCAATCCATTCCTACTTCAACAATAAAAAAAAAGTCTGTCTGAACAAAAAAATACTACTCTAGTCCAGATCATTTCTCCGATGAATACCTTAAATTAGAGTTTCAGTTTTAATAAAGTACTCCATTAATGTCCCCACTCTATGGAAAAAATCCTATATACTACCACTGCACAAAGGAGGTAACTCCATAAACCTATCTAATTACAGACCCATAGCAATTCTGTCAGCATTATCCAAAATAGTTGAAAAGTGTGCCCAGACTCAGAAACTGAATTTCATTACTTGTTGTGTCTTTCGGCTTTTCCCGGTTAGGGGTCGCCACAGCGGAACTCCGGTCCGCTAATGATTGGCAGTAGATTTTTACGTGCCAAGTTGCCAGCTCTGACGCACAACCTTCAATGAAGGTACGCCCATTCATGCATGTCTCTACACAGAAGACGCTCTAGCTGAGAATCGAACAAATCGAAGTATACTAGAAAGCTTAACTTCAATTTATTAATGGGTAATGGTTCGAGTCCTAGCTATTGTGACAAGTTGCACATTCCTAGCACTTATAACCCTCCCCTCCATCCTGTATTGGAGCTTTTTGAGAAGTGTTGTGAACTGGACATTAGACATGCCAATATGTTTAGATCCTCACTAGTTAACGCTCCTAACATAAACCAAACAGAACATGACTATTTACAGTTTTTTAGAACACAAAACTTTAGGTTCTGTAAGCCTGATAAGGGAGGAGGGTTAGTTGTGTTTAGTGCCTTAGACTATCAAGAACGTATGGATAAGTTACTCAAAACTGAAACATATGTCAGTAGCTCACGCTCAGAAGTTAACAAGGCGTATAAGAACATCAAGGATTGTATTGAGGACTTATTTATAGAGAGTAGGATCGAACAGAAGACATACAATTTGTTAACAACTTTGTTCCCAAGATACCCATGTATTTTTGGTATCCCTAAAGTTCATAAATGTTTTGAGAACCCCCCTTTGAGACCACTGGTGGACAGTAGAGGGTCACCAACCTACTCATGTGCTAAGATTGTGGATGCTATATTACAGAGGTACCTACCCAATGAGCCTCAAATTTGTAAAGACTCTTGGACATTTCTTGAAAAAATAGGATCTCTAGAATTTAACCCTCACTACAGTTTTTTAACCATTGATGTGAGGGATCTGTATACGTGCATACCACACGAAAAAGCACTTGAGTGGGTGGCGTTCAGGCTAAAGAAGAGTAATGCAACCAACAGGGAAATCAACCTAGTCACTGTACACAGTGAGCTAGTTCTTACAAACAACTACTTTACACTTCAAAATGAGTTTTTTCTACAAAAAGTAGGGGTTGCAATGGGGTCACCGTGTGGGGGGAGTATAGCTAATTTGGTCATGGCACACTGGGAATCTGAGTTCATTTTTAACAACAATAAGTTTTACAATAGGTTTATTTTTTACACCAGATTCCTGGATGACATTTTCATTTTGTTTAATGGAGATGAGGGTGTGAGTGAACTAGTACTACAGTACATCAATAGTACCACTGACTTCCTCCAATTTACGTCCACGTTTAACCCAGACAGTATTGCTTACTTGGATGTATGTTTAAACAAGAATTAAATTACGTCATGAATTGTTTTACAGCAAAGATATTTAGAAAAAAGACATATTCTAACACATTCCTCCACTTCACATGTAGCCACCCTTTCCATCAAAAGAGGTCTGTCATCAAAGGCCAACTGGTAAGAGCACCCAGAATGATTAGCCTAGACGAAGACTTCTGGGATGAATGTGAAGTTCTTAAGAGCATGTTTTTACATCGGGGTTATCCCAAACCACTTTTGGATACTCTTATACAAGAGGTGACTGGGAGGAGACGTGACAACGTCTATAAGCCCCTTTTACCTGTAAAGAACACTTCGACTTTTTCGAACTCAGGTTCAATGTCAGAAGAAGACCTAACAAACGTAGCACGACCTACAAGTCAGGATGTGACTCAGATTAAAACTAAGAATATAACTAAAAACACAACAAATTTCATCACCACTTTTAGTAGTGAATGTCACGTTTGTTTAGACATTATAAAGAAAAACTGGGAAGTGTTCAAAATGTACCCACTCGTATTTGAAGCACTAGGGGAAAGTCCAAGAGTGATATTTAGGAAAAGAAAGAACCTTAAAACACTCTTGGAAAATCACAACTTGCCCCTAGTTCGAAATCCAGGGATGTTAAAGTGTTACAATTGTAACTTTTCTAGACATGTGGAGGAAACAAATTCCTTTCAGATTAATGGTATGTCATTTAAATTAAAATATAGATTTAACTGTAATTCTTCATTTATTATATATTTGGCTAAATGTACATCCTGTCCAGCCTTCTACATAGGAAAAACTGAGAGAAGACTGAGAGACAGGATGTAGGAACATCTATATGCCATAAAGAAAAGTAAACATGAAAACGCTTTAGCAAAGCATATTTCTGCTTACAACAACCATATCTTTAAATTTGTGGCTATTGACCATGTCAACATGGATTGTAGGGGTGGCCCAAGACCACTTAAACTTGAAGAACTAGAACTAGCCTGGCAAGTGAGGTTAAATGCTTACTGTCACCCTGGGCTAAACGACTCTTGTTCTATTAGTAGTGTAGGGGTGGCCCAAGACCACTTAAACTTGAAGAACTAGAACTAGCCTGGCAAGTGAGGTTAAATGCTTACTGTCACCCTGGGCTAAACTACGTTTGTTTTATTAGTAGTGTACTGAAATTGAATAGCCTTAATAGGTGACTTGGTATAAATACCCCTTCTTAGTGATTTTTTAGTAGTAATAATTTAATGTATTATAATTATAGAACCTATATTAGCATTGTTTGTTTAAACCTCTGGTTAACATCAGTAACTGTGGGTTATTGTTTTATTTTATTTCTTCCTATTTTTATTTATTGATGTACACTTCCATTATCAGTTTGTCATTTTCAAGTCTGAAAAAAGCTGGTTACTGTGATTTTAAATGGAAAAATGTTAATGAGATTCTTAATTGCTTACGTTTTATAAATAAGGAAACTTTTGTATTGGTTTCAACTGTTTCTGAAAAAGTCAGCTGATTGAGCTGATGAAATGCGCTTAAAACTCTGTTGGTAATAAACGTGTTACTTGGACTGTTGGCTGTTTCCGAACCTGTTTTTTGTTTTTACTAGCTGTTTGCCTTGTTATTCTGAGAATCGAACGGGACAACGTCTTACTGTGATGCGACAACGCTACCGCAGCACCACCACCGTAGTACTGAATTTCATTGCTAACAAAAAAATTTACAGTCTCCCACACAGTATGGATTCCATCCCATCACCATACCACCACAGCCTAACTTAACTTCATCTCAACACCAACTGAGAGTAGAAACAAAGGTAATCTTGTCTCAATCTTGTCTCAGCTGTGTTACTAGACTTGTGTAAAGCCTTTGACTTGGTCTCACACCCAGAAACTATATCATAGACTATCCTCTCCATGACCACTGCCATCTTCCATTGGCTGGTTACTTTTCAAATCACCAACAAGCTGTAAAATGAGAAAACAATATCTCCTCTTTCCTCCTAGTATCCACTGTGGTCCCTCAAGGCTCCATCCTTAGTCCAGTTATATTTATAAATAACCTGTCTACAGCTTCCAAAAATTCCACCGTCATCCACTATGTAGATGGCACCACTATTATTTGCTCTGCAGAAACACTTGATAAGTTATAACATATCACCCAAGAGTCCCTGTCAGCTATTGAAGCATGGCTATAGTGACTCACAACCTAACTTCAACCCCAAGAAACCAACATTGATATTCACCCCTAAACAGCAATCTCAACAAAAGAACTACATTTTTATAACCTCCTCTAACAAAACAATAATAGAACTAGTAATCCACAAAAAACTTTTATGTGTTATCTTTGATGAAAAACTAAAATCCGACCTCCAAGCAACTAAACTGGCTTGAACTTAAACACTGCCTTAAGCTATCCTAATCATAACCTCTAAACTTAAATATAAACCAAGTAACTGCCCTAGCCAAAAAAAAACTTGTACGCCACTATATTCCTAGTGATAAAATGTTGCTGACCTTCACCAAACATAATTATTCTAACTATGTCTCCAAATTATGGAGCACCACCATAATTGACACCAGACCAAGAAAACCCTAAGTCCTTAAGACCCAACTAAGAGAAATCCTTACAGACCCTTGGTTCCACTCATGTGCCTATCCCAGGCAGACTTCACTTATAAACACACACTTTTTACTATTTAACTTCTAAAATAGCTGCTTCTGTTTCTCTAATCAGTTAAACTTCATCACTTCCTTTTCACTTGTACAACCTCTCTACCTCCGTACCTTTTCTTCCTCCCCCTCTACATCTCAACTATAACAGCCCTTAACTATATTATACTTTTCTGATTAACCTGTAATGCAACCTCTACATCTTCTGCACATGATTGTTCTCATAACAGTCTCTCTTCGGTACCTCGCATTTCATTATTGGATCTCTACATCCTCTCTTCTCTCCCCTACTTCTCAAAACTGTAGGTAGCTTTCTATGCACTACTCTTACCTTGATCCTCTACAAAGTATTATGCATGCTTTCTCTCTTCTTTTTTACCTACCTAAAAAAGCTTTCCAATTGTATAATCACTTGTCCATGCTCTCTCTCTCTCTCTCTCTCTCATCCTTTGTCAAGCTCCATGGATGGTTTTATCATACTTAGTACAACACACTAATGTTTTATTGCTGGTTATACTGCATAAATAATCTAAAGTAATTTTTAAATAGGTCTGTACATGTTTACTCATACTTGGTACCTATTTTATTTTCACTTATGTCATGTTATCATTAATAGTAATGTAAACTGATAACACTGTAACATATATATGAAGTATCCATGTACAAAATGTAAAACTTTGTGTAATCTAATCTGGAGCTTTTCTGCCTAGGCCTCTGCTGAAAAGGGATTTTTCCCAATCAGGCCATGTTGGTAACAAATGCTAATCAATAAATAAATAAATATATACATGCATTCATACACAAATACAAACATATATATTATTAGCAGACTAGAAAAACAAATGTGGAGTAATTTTAGTAGCAAATATGAAAGGTAAGCAGCAGGAGAGAACAGGGTGGCAAAGTAGAAATGACGTATGTGGGGGAATTAAGTAATGTGTGAAGTGAAAAAAACACTTGCAGTCAGGTTTCTGATCTAGGTGTCTTTTCAGATGTGCTCTGAAAGTGAGAAAAGAGGAGGTTTATTTTAGATGGGGGGGCTGTCAGAGGTTGGATGCAAGAATGGAGAAGGAGTGGTCAGTACAGTGCAGTTTGTCTTGGTTTGCAGGTCTGAAGTGAGGAAGTTAATTGGGAGGGTTTGCAGAGGTTAGAGGGTATGGTTTTATTACTGAGTTTTGCAGTAAGAGGGAAGAACAGTCCTGGCTGAAGTAGTTTGAAAAGTAGAGCCCATAGCAGTAGCTCAGCTCTGTAGGAGACTGGGAGAAATCTGGCTTTGGAGGGGGTGGGGAAGTGGTGTTCCTGAGGGGGAGGAGATAGAAATGAATTAGCGGATCTTTCAATGGACTTGCGTGGATGAGTTTGTTTAGGCTGTGGCTATGATGAGAAACCCGTATTCAAGTTGAGCAAGGAGAATGGAAATTTATCCCTGGTTTGGCACCTATGTCTCTAATGCAAACAGGTAACCTGTAAATGGTTCATCTCCCAGGCCCATGTTTACACTTATCAAGGGTATCAGAACTTGTCAGAGATTTGGGATGCATGGCGTAGGCTTAAAAAGGCCCTTGTGGTTGTTAGCCTAGTAAACACCTATGAACCTATGAACTCCTTTGTCTACTGCAGCTCTAGCTGGTTTGGAGAGAAAGTGAGGTATTTTCTAGAACAGAATAAACAAGAATTGATAATTTTCTTGGTGTCTTCAATGTGGTTAAGTGACTGGTCTAGTCATAAATCTCTATTTAAATGATATGGTTGTTTGTACTGGGGTACCATTGACATCTGCTCTGCTAAGATTTTTAGAAGTTTTCTGGCTTTTGTGAGGTTCCAAATATCATATTTTTTGGTTTTGTTTGGGTTAAGGAGATGCATATGGTTGTTTAGCCAAGAGTTAAGGGAGTGGAGGTCAGACAGAAGTAGATTTTAACTAGCTGAATTTGAAGGACTGGATCAAAGGATAACCACATCATCTGTGCAACACGTATAGGATCTAATGCAACTCTTGAGGAGTTTGGAGGGAAGTTTGTTACTAAAGAGTGAAAAAAACATAGTGGTGAGTATGAAGCCCTCAGGCACTCCTTTGCTAAGGGGTGGTGGAGGTGATAGGGAGGAGACAGTTTTGACTCTAACATACATATTTGTTCAGAAATCTTGGGAACAGGTAACATATCCAGAGCTAACTCTGATCTCTTGGAGGAAGTGATGGAGGTGGTCAATAAGAAAAGGAATAAAAAAATAAAAAAGAATAAGAAAAAAGCTTTGGTAAAGGTCATAAAAGGTTTTCTTTATTAATGTCAAGAAAAATCTTATCTGTAAGTGACCACATTTTTGTTTTTGTGCTCCAGCCTGCCAAGAATTCTTGCTGTTTAAGAGTGAGGAAGTGGCACTGTTTGATGTATGTGGACACTGGACACATTTTTCTTTATGAAAAAGCATTGGAATCTTTTGAATTGGGTTATATGATTGGACAGATACATGCCAACAAGAAAACTGTATTCAATTATATTCATAATAAGACAGGTATATTGAGATATGATTTCCAGGAGATACCCTTAGTAATCAGCTGGGCCACATAGAAAAATGTCCTAATAACCATAATTATACGATGGTCAGAGGAGAGCTCATTTTCAAAAATGTGCCCAGCTCTCTGATAAATTTGCCTGTTTGGTGGGTTGTACCATTAATGAGGCAGGAGAAAAGGTATTTCAGTAGGATAAGGGAGCTCCCAGTGGAGTTGATGGAAGCTTTATGATTATAGTTATCATCAGACTTAGTCACCAAAGACCTTTGATGTCAACTTGGATATTATAGAAGTAAATTCCAACAGAAGGGGCTCTAGTACTGAGCTGGGTGTGCCTCCATCTTCGTTTGATGGGTTTGGTCTATAAGCCAGTTTGTTATCTGCCAGTTAAGTTAAGGTAGGGTAGTATTTAGTTTAATATAGGTATCTATGATTCCAGATTGAGGATTGGTTTCAAACATTTTAGTCAAGTTGAGGTGAGCTTTATGTACTGAACTACACTTATCAAGGATCTCAGTGACTTTTTTCAAAGAAGTTGACCAGGTTAAGCAGACAACTTCTACACTTCCTAAACCAAGCTGATTTGGGTGAAGAGAGTTTAGGTTGCCAATGTCCATGTTTCTGAGGTTCTTACTGATGCAAGTCATTGCCTTACAGTTAAGACTTGTAAGCCTTATGGGTCTATAGCTATCAGAATCAGTAAAGGAATGACCACAACAGTTCTCCATGCCACAAATGCAAAGCCTGATGAGAGAATGAAGTTGAATAGATTCTGGAGCAGGTCAATAAAACAGTATTTATGCTGGCAAGGAAGCATTCTGATACATTGTGTCAAGCCCACGGAGGTAGTATTTTCACCTCCAGGAGAGCAGTTAGGACTTGTTCCAGGGTGATATTTACAAGGTGAGAGGGAAGTGACACAATGTCAAAAATATGTTGGCTAGGTGAAGAGGAGAAAAGTTCAAACTAAATTTATCTGCTAAAAGGTCAGCTATATCTTCTAGGAAACAGTAGGTAGAACCATTAAATACCATCTCATAGCTTGATATAGTTAAAAAAGGACTTAAGATAATATTTGACAGAGGAGGAAATTTAGAATTCATACTTGGCCTTGTAAGATTTTATTTTGTTTCTATGCTCTTTGTTAAACATTTTGAGTATAGTTCTGAAGTGTGGATCAATTTGTTACAATAATGAGATTTTTTTTGTCTCTTGTACAACTTGTTTATGCTTACACCTAAGGGGTTTATTCTGAAACTTGGTGCTGTATTTGTTACAGATAAGGAACAAAGTTTCAATGGAGCTGTGATGTCCCCACTCTGGGCTAGTAATCAAGGGGTCTGAATTGTCACCCCTGACCCTGGAAAGGGGCATTTAGTTGGAATACAAATGGATACACTCATTATTTTCAGATGCAAGCCTCTCTGCATCAAGCACAATTTCCCTTAAGAGCACACAGGGAACACAGTCAGCCTGGGGTCTGGATTTCTCTATCTGTCTCCCTCCAGGTCCCCCAGTAAGACTTCTCATTGGTACAACTTCAGAGTTAAGTCCTCAGTTGAGTGGCCAGGTGAACTCCTCTATCACTCTCTCTGTGAAACCAGTGCTTTGTGTCCCTGCTCCAAGTACCAGACACATACACACTTTGAGATTTGATTTGTGCACACACACACACTCACACACACACACACACACACACACACACACACACACACACACACACACACACACACACACACACACACACACACATACACACACACACACCTGGGAAAGGCTGGAACAGGTTTACTAGCTATGCCCCCTTCTGCCCAGACTATAAGGTAGCTATCACTGCTACCAGGCACTACAAAACCAGCTATGTAAGGCTCTTGCAAGGGTACCCAATTATACTGAGTGAAATTAATATTAATACAAATGGTAATGTTGATCAAATAGCAAGGCTTTCAGGAGTGGCCAGAGTTATCACTAAATAAATATGTGCAAATACTCTCAAAACTTAAATATTTTTCCTAAAAGGACCAGCCACAAGGTAAAGTTTAAATATATTCAATAATAAATAATAGAAGAACATGAAAATACTAAATATCTCTTTACAGTAAACACCAGAGTTTCAGTCACATGAAATATTAAAAATAACACAGCTGAAAAGGTTCACACATTTACAGAAAAACAATACTTAACTATTCTCACTATATTTTCCAAACTGATTTAGAGAATTACTATCTCTGGTCACTTACGAGTGCAAGGCAAGATGAGGTTGGTGACTGATCTGCGTCCTTTGTCAGGTTCCAACAACAGACTGCTCCTGAGACTTCAGTCTCTTCTAATATTAAAACATTATTTCTGTACAGAATGACATCACATACATCTGGACATCTGACTTCTGATTCCCATGCTATCACCAACACTAGAAGCTGCTAGGATTTTAACATCTACATGTCAATAATACACACACAAGAGCATTGCTCAGATCTGGTGCAGCTGCTGGAAGTCATAAAACCATAAAACATTTCCCTTCTTCCTACAGGGCTAATAAACCATACTTCTTGCAGACATTGCATTTCTAGCTTCATTCAAAATTGTGAGATAACATCTTTATGGCCTAAGCCCAGTAGTTTAATTTTCTTACTATTTTTGAAGTTTTAGATTAACATCTTCTCTTCCAGCATCCTTTGTCAAAACATATACGTTTAATTCAGTTACAATAGTACATGTGTATTTCTTTTCTTTCCAGCAGGGTGCACTGTTGATACATTTTAACACAAACAACTTTACAAATACATTTTTAAACACAAGCATCGGTACAAATCAGTTTGATACACAAATTATATATAATTCTTTATCAAATTCCAGCTAGCTGTGCTGGCATATGTTACATCTCCACTACCCCTCTTCTCCTGTCACAGCTGGCAGTACCTCCTATCATCACGAGAGATACTGAGGTAAAAATATACTTGCTATAAGAAGTAGCAGTGTTTGCTTTTGGGGATGCTAGAAACTCCCAGGTCATCATGTAGCTGGAGTAAATTTGTCTTAGAGAAATCTCTGAAGATGGTATGATTTGTGAGTGCTTTTGGCTGGATTATATAATGAGGACCACTGTTTGATGGTCAGATCTAACCAAAGAGGGTGTAGATACAGAGCAAAATGGTGTTGTGTTTGTAATGATCAGGTATAATATATTTGATCATCTTTTAAGGGAGTGTACTGTCTGGTCAAGTGATTTTGTATAAATGAAGTCCAGGAAGAGATGAGTATATTTATTTGTAGTAGTGCAAGTATCCCAGTTAATGGCTAGATAATTGAAATCCCTAATTATAATAGTATTTGATTCAATGGAACGGGGCTCCAGCTTATTCACATATGCAACATGAGTTTTGGGTGACATTAATGGGGCTCTGTAGTTGACCAGGAGGTTTAATGGGCATTGCTTGTAGCTATTAGGATGTAAATGAGTCTGTGATCATTACCTAACTGTATAAGTCTGGTGGTAGAACAGCCTCAAAAATATACTCTTGTTAGCGGAACTGAATATGTCATGAATATTGAACCCTGGTAGTGAAGGTTAGTTATCATTACCTTGTAACCATGTTTCAGTAATAATGGAAATTACAATATTTTTAATGGTTATTAAGAGTTCTAATGAGTACAGTTTTTTTTTTATTTTGGATACTAGCCATGAGTAGTGCTACCCTTATACTGTCCTGATTTGGTTTTGCTAGGTTGGTGTATGTCATGGGATTATATTGCCTAAAAACTGGTAGAGAAAGTTTTGGCCAGTATATGAAAATATGAAAGCCATGAGGTGAAAGGTGCAGACCACCCCAGGAAGAACAGGCAGGATGGTCAATATTGTCCTTACAGAGTGACACATATTGAATCCTCTTAGAATGACACCAATACGTTGCCTGTTTTTTTTTTTTTTTTTTTTTTTTGCTTGATTATACTATTTACTGCACTTTTTATTGTGTTCTGCTTGTTCAATACTGTATTTGAATATTTTAATACTGTAAATGCACTTTTTGTACTACATTTGTCTGCCTTACTGTGCCTGCTAAATCGTATTATTTTGCTGTTTTCACTGTTTGCAAAGCTTTTTTTTTGCTGTTTTCACTGTCTGCAAAGCATCTGTTTGGTTTGTTCTTAAATAACTGATTTGTTTGTTGTTTAAAGCATTCTTTAGTGTCTCCTGGCTGTTTTCCTACTGTTTAAACATTTTTAGATAAGCCGCGGGTGGTGCAGCGGTAGAGTTGTCACCTCACAGCAAGAGGTTCTCCTGTTTGATTCTCGACTGGAGCACCTTCTGTGTGGAGTGTGCATGTCCTCCCTGCGGTCGAGTGATGTTCAAAAGACATGCATAAATGGGCGTGCCTTCATTAAAGGTTGGGTGTCAGGCTGGCACCTCGGCACCTTAAAAAAATTGACTGCCTATCATTAGTAGACCGGAGTTCCGCTGTGGCGACCCCTAACCGGGAAAAGCTGAAAGAAAAAACAAAAGTGTCTTACTGCTGTTTTTTCTGCTGTTCAAAACATTTGTTATTGCTTCCCACTTAAATTAGAGTAGTTAGTACCTGTAGCATAGTCCAGATACATGTTTGCTGCATCTGGGTCTGTTTTTAATGGTTGTTCTATTCTGAGCATATTTTCTAAGCCATCTTTGATTAGAAGGTGCCCTTCTGCACCCTCATGTGAGAAGTGTGCTGATTGGAACCAGTCCGGTGTTAGGTAATTGGTCTAAGGCTTGGAGTAAGCACCCTCATTGTTTTTTTTTTTTTTTTAAGTTTTTTTTTTTTTTTTTTTTAATCTTTACCTTCTGGTATTTAAGCCCCAAGTTTGAGAGGGTTTCTGCTTGTTTAATCCAAGCTGAACTGAGGTGGGCTACCAGCCACAACTCTGATCTGAGATACCAGATGACTAGAGGCATCTGAGCTTCCCCAAAAACATAACTTGCCTGTCTTTCTGCTTGATTATACTATTTACTGCACCTTTTATTGTGTTCTGTTTATTTAATACTGTATTTTAATACTGTAAACTAAACTGCACTGTCTGTACTGCATTTTTCTGCCTTACTGTGCCTGTTAAATTGTATTCTTTTGCTGTTTGTAATATTTGCAAAGCTTTTCTGCTATTTTCACTGTTTGCAAAGTAATTGTTGCTACATTTCACTGTTTGGAAAGCATCTGTTTGGTTTGTTCTGTTTCACCCGTCAAGCAGTGTCTTAAATAACTGATTTGTTTGTTGTTTAAAACATTCTTTAGTGTCTCCTTGCTGTTTGTCTAATGTTTAAAGCATTTTTAGTGTTTTATTGCTGTTTTTCTGCTATTTAAAACATTTCTTAGTGTTTTTGTCTCAATTAGTGTAGCTAGTTGCTGTAGCATAATCCAGATACAGGTTTGCTGCATCTGGGTCTGTTTGTAGTGGCTGTTGTATTCTGAGCACAATTTCCAAGCCATCTTTGATCTCTTAAAAGGGATAGAAGTATTAAAGACATCTTAGTTCATAGTCAGTTTCAATGTCCTACAGAAAATTTATATAAGACTATAGGTGTAATAGGTATAAAATCATGTGAAAAATGCTCTGTGTGTCAATATGTTGTGCCTTATTTTCACAATATAAATGGGATTTATGTTACCCCTAGGGATAATTTATGGCTTAACGTGCTCCTGTAACCTATATTATATAGCTGAAACTAAAAGGATGTTTAGAGTTAGAATACAGGAGCACTTGAGAGATATAAAAAATAAAAAATTAGAGAGTCCCATAGCATAAAATTTTAGTTTTTATCATGATGATAAAAATTAATGTTTAAGGGCTACTATTTTAGACACTGTTCAGGGATGGGATGATATGGAAGTTAAAAGAAAACTTTTGTACAAAGAAACTATCTGTATTTTGAAATTTGGTACTTTGTCACCCAATGAATTAAATACTAATTGTAATTGGAAGGTGTTTCTTTAAGTATGTGCAATTAATTTTAATTGATATAAATGTAGGTTCTATATTAAGTAGATTGTTAGTTGCAAGGTTTTATCTCTTGAAGGCTTGTTAGCCGAGGTGCTAAGATCGATTAAAAGTTTTTTGCCTGGTCTTTGGTTTGCTGTACCTTCTTTCTGTGGTATTGGTCACTGACTGGAAGTGACCCTTCTGCACCCTTGTGACAGAAGTGTGCTGACTGGAACCTGTCTGGTGAAGGGTAGTTAGTCTAGGGCTTGGAGTAAGCACCCTCATTGTTTCTTTTGAGTTTTTTTAAGTTTTTTTTTTTACTTTTTTTAAGGTTTTAGCTTCTGGTATTTAAGTCCTGAGTTTGAGAGGTTTTCTCCTTTTTTATGCATCATGCAGCACCTCACAATGCTGTGCAATTGTGTGCCATAGCCAGACAGCTAATTTAGACAATTTTTCCTTTAGATACAGCTGTAGTCCGTTAGTGTAGTGTTCATCTTTAATATATCTCCAGTCTAAGAAGTATTGCTAGTGAGCTGTGACCATTTAAACCACCAGCCAAAAACTATGTCAAAAATACCCATTGATAGTGCATCTCCTAGATCAGTCCTGAAAACACCCCCTTTGTGATAAGGACAGTTGGACTAATCTGTCTTTGGAATAGGCTGACAAAATGCATTAAAACAAGAACACTCATCCATTTACCACATGAGAGGTTCAACTTAGAGGCTAAGCATGGACTGCATTGAAGATAGAAGCAAATGTTTGCTATTGAGTATTAGGCTGTTGGAGAACTGCCTCATGTTATTAATGCTACAGCAGAGATGACAGAAGTATTGGGTGGTCGCAGTGCTGCAGAGGTTAGCGTTGCCACCTCACAGCAAGAGGTTCTCCAGTTTGATCCTCGGCTGGGGTGCCTTCTGTGCATAGTATGCATGTCCTCCCTGCGGTCACGTGGGTTTCCTTCAGGTGCTCCGGTTTCCTCCCACATCCCAAAGACATGCTGTAGGTGGAATAGACACTCTAAATTGGCCCTAGGCATGAGTGCATGCATGTGTGTGCCTCCTGTGGAAGGTTGGTTGCCGAGCTGGCAACTTGACACTGTAAAACTTCAATGCCAATCATGAGCAGACAGGTGATCCACTGTGGTGACCCCTAACTGGGAAAAGCTGAAAGAAAAAGAAGAGATGAAGGAAGTATTCTGCGGATCCATAATCTCAGAATAAGGTGAGTTGATACTGTCTACAGTGTGTTTTAAGCTGACTAGGGAACTACTATGTTGGGTAACTTAGTACCTAGCAGAGGTATTGCATAATGTTAAAAGTAATTCACTCTCATAAGTTGTGCCTCCCTGTAACAGCAATATCCTGCTCATGCCTCTCAATGTCTTAGAGCAAGAAATCTGGATAAAGTCATAAATAAAAGTGGGGAAAAGGCCCCAAAAATAGGGACAATTTTTAAATATTGCTTTTACAAACTTAGACAGTTGATAGGATAACACGTTTTGCATTAGCATGAATTTTCTGAAGGATATGAAGTCTAAAACTCAAATGTCTGTCATTATTTTCAAAATTCTGTCTTTAATGATTTACCACTAACTTGCCAGAAAGCCACCATTTTATGAAAAATAGATAAAAAAAATGATGCCAAAATATGGGCATTCTGCAAAAATCTGTACAGTTGAGAGGCACTTAGCACTGCATAGTTAGATGTGAGTAGGGTACAGCACCGAGAAGAAGGGCTGCAGTGCTACTTAGTGCAATGGAATGGTATTAGCTTAGCTAGATGGTGATGGTTGCAGCTAGGTGCAGCATGTTGCCCCTTAACAGCACTGAGGCACCTGTTGAGTAACAGTGCAGCACCAAGTTGGAATGACAGGTACTGCGTGAGAGGAAATAAAGTTGGAACACCACAGTTCACTTCCTGTGCCCTGCTACTGCAAGATGTGCAGCTTAGTAAAAAGGCAAGCAAAGCAGAGCAATCTATAACAAGCAAAAAAGCTCACGTAGCCAGCTAGATTATAACTTATAGCAAAGACAGCCATGGTTAAACTCCCAGAACAGAAGTATGTTACCACCTTTTACAAGATAACTACTACAGCAGTATTATAAAACAGCCCTCAGATACTAGGCCAATTAAGCTGTCTCCACAATAACAAATACAGTAAAACAAAGTTATCTCAAGATATTAGATGAAAATGATATGAGAATAATAATCACTTTCCTGCTGTTTTAAGGACTAAAAGATAGACAAACCCGGTGTAAGTAGGTCAAATCAGGTTTTAGCAGTGGTTTACATAGAGCACCCCAGCCAAAAGTAGAGTAATGGCATGTGAAGCAGGACAATGTGAACTGAAGTAGCCAGATAGATTACAGCTTATGCCAAAGACACAGGGAGTAAACACCCAGAACAGCAGAACATGTCCTTCTCTCACACGATAACTACTACAGTGATGTTCTAAAATGGCCCTGAAAAACGAAGCCAATAAAGTTGTGTTCAAATTAACAAATATTGTTATGGAGCCTCTAAGAAACTGTAATGGATGATAAATTGCTGTATCATTTATCTCTTTCACAGGCAGTGATTTACATCACTGCATTCTGCTGGTCTGTGCCATATAGCACTTGGTTGTACTGTTACATATATACATGTCTCGTTTATTTCCATATGCTTAAATCTTTGGATTGTCAGCTTGCAAAAAGCAAACTTTTATAATACTGATTGGGTTTTTATACATTCTCAAAATAAATTACAGTTAGTAAGTCTTCAGCTGTGGAAATTGCTATATAAGCACATATATGTATATATATATATATATATATATATATATATATATATATATATTTTTTTTTTTTTTTCATTTAAGAAGTATAGCAAATGTCATATATTAATTGCTGTGGCTTATTAATATTTATGTTCTAATACAACACATGAAAAATGTTGAATTATTTACAAAGCATTATTACTGAACATGAGTGAATGCATATAGTACTTAATAAAAATTGCATTTATACCAGTAGTAGCAGTGTGTGATACCTATCTTGCTGATGATGCAGAGAATACCTGCTAACTGGCAACACCTGTAATTTTGATTCAGTAACAGATCCATATGATTTAAGGTCAGCTAGTGAAGGAAGAATCCCACTTCTGTTTAAATATTTTGCTTCTTTGGGTGAGGTGGTTGGTATTGGGTGACAGACAGACTGCTATGCTGCCTATGTCATGGACACAGTCCCATGCATAGCACTGCTTATTCATTTTTTAACCTGGTCAATGAACCAGTGGTTATGGACTCTTTATAGTCAAACTAGGGCCACGAGAATAACGGTAGATATTTATATTTCAGAGTGGCCAATCAACCAGCAAGCTTTCAGAAGGTGGGAAGACATCAGAGTACTTGGAAAAAACACCAAGACATGGCCTTAACATGCAAACACCATACAGACAGTGTGCCAAGATCAAGACTGAACCCAAGACACTGTGATCATGCTGCCCCTTTGGATATGTTCGAAAAACATTCAAACACTCATGCTAATCAATACAAGTTATACTCAAGAAGAGAGGAGAAAAATGCTGTTAAATGGCTAAAAAAGATATCCAGTGATAAACCAAACAGACAAATATGACTATATTTCTAAATGTGACTGAGGGTGCTAAAGGCCCTATCATCTGTTTTCTGCTTGGACAGCTATTAAACACTGAATGAAATAGCTGGAACATGGTGGTAAGCATTCCTCTAAGTAAAGCCTGAAACAGCAGTGTCTTAGTTATTTAAATCATTATTAAAAGTAAGGATGCACTGTAAAAGGAAACTAGGCAATGGTTGCCAAAAATGAAAGTTTAGAGAACACAGCAGTAGTTGTAACATACCGTAACATAAATCAGAACAACTAGAAAAGTATGACAGTTATATTTTGCATTCTTTTTATGATCAGCAAATGATTTGAATACATTTATTGTCTCAGCAGTTACTAGCAACAATGAAAAAAAACCTAAGTGGATGACTTTAAAATCAGTTTAAGTTTAAATTTTACTCTTCTTTGTGTATTTTTTCTAACAAAATTTCCATATGAAGTTTAGCAATGTAAGTTAAAAACAAAGGTTTTCTTGGCAGATATTTTCCTTATTTCCTCATTGCAGGTACAGTCTGAAGTTCTTTGTTACAGTTGTTTTCTGTAAATCTCACATTAATGATTAACCTGTACTAAAGCTAAAAAAATGCCTGAGTCATGTGGCACTAGTATCGTGAAACATGCAATTGAAACAAAATTGTTTTTACAATGACCTTCCTTTGAAGGGATTGGTTAGCTAATGACTGAGGTCACATATTGTTATGGCAACAAAGTTGCTTGCCAAAATGAACTAGCTTCTCTAACACTTCCTTGATACAGAGTACAGCATGTAAGTGTTTTACTCTTTAAGAAAAGTCTCTTTCTTTACCTTTTCAAATAGTTTTGCAATAGTCTTCAAGAGGATTGCTTCTCAGTAGAGACATTTCATATTCACAATAAAAACTTAAGTTTAATGTTCCTATTTACTATTACATCTTTTAAGTTGTTTTTGCATTGGTATGCTACTGAACCTGATCAAACACTGGGTCTTCTTCTTCTTCTTTCAGCTTTTCCTGGTTAGGTGTCGCCACAGCGGATCACCTGTCCACTCATGATTGGAAGTGGAGTTTTACGGTGTCGAGTTGCCAGCCTAGCACCCAGCCTTAGTAGAAAATGAAAAATTCATTTCAACTTATTCAAATATTTCTAAGGCTAAATTCTCACAACACATTTACACAAATACACACATATAACCCCCCCCCCCCAAAAAAAAAAAAATGGCTTCAGTCATTTAGGGAGCATAATTAACATTTCACATGAGACTATTCAAATGGATGAAAACTACTTTACTTTTTTTTTTTCTTTTGGTAGAAGCAATCATCTCATAAAAATAAAGTAAGCTCTGCCTTCTAAAGTGTAAGGCAGACGAAGATTAGCCACCATTCGTCTACCTGCTAGGTGTGTACGTGTTGCTTGAAATCACATGAGTACCTTGACTTTGGACTTTAAAGCCTCATTCCATGCATGCATCTGATTTAGAGCAAAGTGTTATCAGCTGTGCATATTTCAGATGAAGCAACAAACTGTCTCTTGGGCAAAATGAATTAAATAGGATGTGCTCTGAGTAAAGCATTTTGAAAGCTTACCAGTATGTGGGTTTTATTCAAATTTTAATTAAATATTATTTTTGCACTCATTAGTAGCCTTTTAAAGAGCATTACCCAGTTAAGTGTTAGTTGAAATGTGTTATGGGTGTAATAGTTTTTATACTCAGCATAAAAACTTAAATAGTTCAGGGAAGAGTTTATGGTAAACGTATTGCATTGCACACTAAATAAACAACACAATTGTGTGAAAACATCACAAATGTGTGTAATGCTGCTATGGTGCTTAGACTGACTAGACCTGTAATACTGAGGACTTCCAGTCTATAGTACAAATTCAACGAGAAGGGTAACTGCTTTAAACAGCTAGAAGAATAAACGACCAAGGACACAAGGGAAGATTAAAGTTGACCAATGTGCTGCTGATCATAGCGACAGCAACCAGGAAGCTACAAAATCTGGTAGAAACACACATGTAAAGGAACAAGAACAACATGGATGGTACTCCTTAGTTAATAACAGCCTTTGACAGACTACAGAGGGTGTAAGGGAAAAGGAGTAGCCAGACTGGGTAGAAAACAATGTTTACTGGGTTGACCATTGCCATAGGTATAATGTCGCTAAAAAGCTGTTCATCTGGGTTTCACTAGCAGCATTAATACTAGGGGAGAAAAGAGGAAAGGTAAGTGTTTGACTTGCTTGCAGTCTTAGGTAGGAGAGTGATAATGTTCCTTATTCCAGCTTTAGTGGGATCCTGGAATCTCTGCATGTGATATAATGGGCCTTGTATCTCATAGCTGACAGAGGTAAAATGCCTGAAATAACAGATTAATAAGGAAAATTGCATGACCTTCACTAGGGGAAGTAGAAAAATACTACCCTTCTTTTGTGATCCAAGATATTATAACACTGATCCATGCTCATCTGACTTCAGCTGTTGCCAAAGGCAACTACAGATCAGTCAGTAAGGGAAGACAGACAGATGGATGACTGCGATAAGGCTCTCAACTGGGTTGATGCAGAACAAGAAGCAAACAAGAAATTAAAATTTAAAAAAAAATAGCTTGCAGAGATGAAAGTTGAGAGACAGTTGCTATATTACTAGCCCAGTTCACTAGCCAGTTTAAAAATAAGAGAAAACGAATCATAGAAGAATACAAAATAGTAACAGATGCAGTACACTCCATTATCTATGTGCACTAGACAAGGAAATTAGTCTGTGTAAAAAGGGGGGTGGTTATTAGTGAATACAGGAAGGACAAGGCCAATAGAAAATAATGATACAGAATATTAAATATAACCATTAGCTGATTTTTCACATGGAAACTGCCTTGCTGGAGGGCAGAATGTTTGTTGGAATATTGTTGCAGTATTGAAGAAAGTCATCTTTATAGAAATAGTTTCCTTTTTTGAAGTGGCTCTTATTTTACCACATTGTAAAGGATAATCCATGCATAAAGCAAAATTGTTTATTAATTTAGTACCATCTTACAAGGGGATAATTGGCTAGACTTAAAATGTCTCACAAGGGCAGTTAGTCTAGGACTAATCTATGAATCTATGAACAATATTTGTAAGGTTGTTTGATGTCTGAGTACATGATATATGTGGAGGCAGTTATAAATCTGGGTGGGAGGGTGGCCTAATGGTTAAGGTGTTTGCCTTACAAACACAAGGTGCAGGGTTTGAGTCTCATAAGGGATAATTGGCTAGGCTTAAAATGGCTTGCAAGGGCAGTTAGCTTAGTACTAATCTATGAACCTAAGTAATAAAGAATTTCATAGATAATGGGATGTGTAAGTGATCCAAAGGGTAATTATTATTACAACTTAATATCCAAAGTCACACAAGTACAAATCTGGTGCACGGCCAAAAATACTAGTCTACAAATGAAAACAAAAGACCAGCACACATTTGTCACCACAAAATAAAAGAATTATGTGCTGACAAATGTGTGCTGTCCTTTTGTTTTAATTATTATTACCCAAGATTTATTTAAATAAAAGTCACATTAATTAAGTCTTGAGGATTATTGAGCACCATCTGTTTTATAACAAGTCTGCAGTTAAATGCGGCTATCATTGCCTCTTTGTGTGACATGATTTAGATATTATACTTGACATTTTAAATATGGGACTTATACTTTTCTGTTACAACTTCCAATAGGGATTTAGATATCAGAGAAAGTTGCAGAAGCTATATAGGCTCAATTAACTTTTTCTTAAATGTTACTCTGATGACCCACCATTACACCAGTAATCAAGGAGCCTCAATTCTCACCACTGGCAACAGTGAGAGACATAGACTGGGAGGATAGCAAGTCTACACACAATATTTCCAGATGCATCTCTCTGCATCAAGTGTAATTTCCCTTAAGGCCACAGTCAGTCAGAGGCTGGTTTCTCCCTCTTTCTGCAGATCCCCAATAAGACTTTCCACTGGCACAGCTATAGAGTTAAGATCTCAGCTGAGTGGCCAAGCCAAGAGCTCCAGCACCCTCTCTGTCCAAATAGTGCTTCGGGTCCCTGCCTAAGTAGCTGACACACACACTCTTTGAGGTTTGGTTTGCACACACACACACACACACACACACACACACACACACACACACACTCAGATACCTACCTGGGAAAGGCTGTCACAGATTTACTAGCTATTCCCCCTTTTGCCCAGACGATAAGGTAGTTATCACTGCCACCAGCCAACTCCTTATTAGCTACTTTAAGGCTCTTAACAAAGGGTGTCCAATCTTACTGTGTAATATTAATATTAATACAAATTGTAGTTTGACCAAGAGCAAAGCTATTAAGAATGGCCCACACAGTGTCACCAAATAAATATCAAGTACTCTAAGAGCTTAAATAACTCTACACAGATCAGCCACAATGAAAGGTTTAACTATATTTAATAATAAATAATAAAAGAACAAGAAAATACTCAATATATATTCACAGTGACATCAGAGTTTAAAATCAAAGGAAATATTTAAAACAACATTGCAGGACAGTCTCAAATACATAAATAAAAATCTAAACTAAGCTTTGCTATATTCCTGCCTATATCTAAGAAAATTATATTATTCCCTAGTAACTTACTTCATCAGAGCAAGGCAGATGTGTGGTGAATGGTTCCTGTTGTTGTCAGGTCAAAGACAGAATACAAAGTGCACTGTCTTTCTAGGAGACTTTTTAAATTAATATCTTAAATATTACTGATGGGATAGCTTGCAGAATGACATCATTTTTTTGTCAGTATTTAGCATCTACCTGTGAAATACATAGACCTCAGATCCTTGGAAGATGTCGGAAGTCATAAAATAATTGCATTCCTTCATACTTTCAGAAGTGGTAATTAGTTCACTCCAAAGACAATACAGAAATCTTCTCAGCACAGATTCTGTCTCTGGCTGCACTGAAAACCGAAAGATGTTTATTGCATAGCCATAAAGTAATTTAATTTCAGCTATTTGTCTGAAGTTAACCTCCTGTATTCCAGTTTCCACTGTTAAAATATATACATTTAAACAGTTACAGTAGTGCATGCACATTTCTGTTCTATTCCAGTAGGGCACACTGTAGTTGCAGTTCTAACAGCAATTTGCAAAAATCTTTTCAACACACACTTCTGTACCAGCAGTTTGATATACACATGACATACAGTTTTAATACATTTGTAACACAAGCATCTTATACATCATGTTGATATTCACAAATGACAGATAATTATTTACAAAATTCCATTTCAGGGACCTAAATGCTGTGCTGGCAGTATCTCCCTTTGTCACAGTCACCACATCATGGCACCAGATGGCTCAAATGGGCAGTGAGCTGTAGGAGCTGTTAATCTTTATTCTTACTTGATACCTTGATATATATATATATATATATATATATATATATATATATATATATATATATATATATATATATATATATATATATATATGAGTCCACCAGTCTGAGTAGGCATGACCTGCTCTTAATGAAACCAAACTGGGTTGGATCCAGTGTCTGAAAATTTCCTATATCATTGTTTATGATTTCCTTGATCATTTTTACCATGGCTTTGCATATGAAACTAGTCAGACTTGTGGATCTGTACTTACTGGGGTCTGTAAATGGCCCATTCTTGTGCAGGGGGATGACAATTGCAAGGTTCCATTTCCTTGACACAAAGCATGTCTGGATGCTATGGTTAAATAGTGATTATTGTGGTCCTGATTGGTCATGTATCATGTGAGTAAGGCAGCATCCTGGGATATTATTTGGCCCACTGATGAACTATTCTTGACACTGGAGAGTGCACTGAGGACATGTTTCCTAGTAATAGTTGGGGGAGTAATGGATGAGGGTTTTTTGAAGGAGAGAAGAATGTAAGAATTGGAGCTAAATCTGTTGGGCAGTACATTTGCTACAGCTTCAGGCTCAGTATAGATGGCTCCATATACAAACAGCTCAGCACATTATGGTGTATTGCCTCTGAGGTTCTGTACACAGCTGAATAATGCCTTGTGACTGGACTTGGGTTAGAATGATATTTTTACTTCAGATTTGGATTTGGTGGACTTCATTAGCCCCCTTAGTTGCTTGTTTAATTTGAGCAGGGAGTTTTTACCTTGATAAGCATTGCACTTCCTAATGTATGCCATGATTTTCTTCCTTTTGCTATACAACCTATTGATGTTGGGATTCTACCAGCGTGGCTTGTTTCTTTGGTTTGTCCTGTGCTGATTCCAGGTAGGTACAGTTGTCTTTATGCAGCAATTATCATGACTGTACAGGGTGTTTGTGAAGAGTTCTGCAAAGGCAGTGGTTTTCTCTTGGTTTTAGGGGATTTTAAATTTTGCTATGTAGACTGGTGATTGGAGCAGATTTCAATGGGCATGTTGGTGAAGGGAACCGAGGGGACGAGGAAGTGATGGGTAGGTATGGTGTTAAGCAAAAGACTGCAGAAGGTCAGATGGTAGTGGATTTTGTGAAAAGGATGGACATGGCTGTGATGAATATGTATTTTAACAAGAGTGAGGAGCATAGGGTGACATACAAGAGTGGAGGAAGATGCACACAGGTGGATTATATCTTATGTAGAAGGGCCAATCTGAAGGAGATTGGAGACTGTAAAGTGGTGGCAGGGGAAAGTGTAGTTAGGCAGCATAGGATGGTGGTTTGTAGGATGATGCTGGTGATCAAGAAGAGGAGGATGAGTGTGAGGGCAGCATCAAGGATCAAATGGTGGAAATTGAAAAAGGGTAATTGTGAGGTGATGTTCAGGGAAGAGTTAAGACAGGCACTGGGTGGCAGTGAAGAGTTACCGAATAGCTGGGTAACTAAAGCAGAGCTAGTAAGAGAGATGGCTAGAAGGGTGCTTGGTGTGACATCTGGAAAGAGGAAGGAGGACAAGGAGACCTGGTGGTGGAATGAAGAAGTACAGGAGAGTATACAGAGAAAGAGGTTGGCGAAGAAGAAGTGGGATTGTCAAAGAGATGAAGAAAGTAGACAAGAGTATAAGGAGATGAGGTGCATGGCAAAGAGAGAGGTGGTGAAGGCTAAGGATAAGGCGTATGAAGAGTTGTATAAAAGGTTGGACACTAAGGAGGGAGAAAAGGACCTGTACCGATTGGCTAGACAGAGGAACCGAGCTAGTAAAGATGTGCAGCAGGTAAGGGTGATAAAGGATAATGAGGGAAACATACCCACAAGCGAGGAGAGTGTGTTGAGCAGATGGAAAGAGTACTTTGAGGGGTTGATGAATGAAGAGAATGAGAGGGAGAGAAGGTTGGATGATGTGCGGATAGGGAATCATGTAGTGCAGTGGATTAGCAAGGAGGAAGTTAGGATAGCTATGAAGAGGATGAAGAACGGAAAGGCTGTTGGTCCAGATGACATACCTGTGGAAGCATGGAGGTGTTTAGGTGAAATGGCAGTGGAGTTTTAACTAGATTGTTTAATGAAATCTTGGAAAGTGAGAGGATGCCTGAGGAATGGAGAAAAAGTGTTTTGGTACCGATTTTTAAGAATAAGGGTGATGTGCAGAGCTGTAGTAACTACAGAGGGATTAAACTGATCAGTCACAGCATGAAGTTATGGAAAAGAGTAGTGGAAGATAGGTTAAGAAGGGAGGTGATGATTAGTGATCAGCAGTATGGTTTCATGCCAGGAAAGAGCACTACAGATGCGATGTTTGCTCTGAGAGTGTTGACGGAGAAGTACAGAGAAGGTCAGAAGGAGTTGCATTATGTCTTTGTGGATTTAGAGAAAGCATATGACAGGGTGCCTAGAGAGGAGTTGTGGTATTATATGAGGAAGTCAGGAGTGTCTGAGAAGTATGTACGAGGGTAGTGAGACAGCGGTGAGGTCTGTGGTGGGAGTGATGGATGCGTTTAAGGTGGAGGTGGGATTACATCAAGGATCAGCTCTGAGCCCTTGCTTATTTGCAATGGTGATGGACAGGTTGACAGACGAGATCAGACAGGAGTTCCCGTGGACTATGATGTTTGCAAATGACATTGTGATCTGTAGTGAGAGTAGGGAACAGGTTGAGGAGAACCTGGAGTGGTGGAGATATGCTTTAGAGAGAAGAGGAATGAAGGTCGGCAGGACTAAGACAGAATATATGTGTGTGAATGAGAGGAAGGATAGAGGAATGGTGAGGATGCAGGGAGTAAAGGTGGTGAAGGTGAATGAGTTTAAGTACTTGAGATCAACAGTTCAGAGTAATGATGAGTGTGGAAGAGAGGTGAAGAAGAGAGTACAGGTAGGATGGAGTGGGTGGAGAAGAGTGTCAGGAGTAATTTCTGACAGACGAGCACCAGTAAGAGTGAAAGGGAAGGTCTACAAGAGGGTAGTGAGACCAGCTATGTTATACGGGTTGGAGACAGTGGCATTGACAAAAAGGCAGAAGTCAGAGCTTGACGTGGCAGAGTTGAAGATGTTGAGATTTGCAATGGGTGTGACGAGGATGGACAGGATTAGGAATAAGTATATTTGTGGTTCAGCCCGGGTTGGAAGGTTTGGAGACAAAGTCAGATAGGCAAGATTACATTGGTTTGGACATGTGCTGAGGAGGGATGCAGAGTATATTGAGAAAAAGATGCTAAGGATGAAGCTGCCAGGTAACAGGAAAAGAGGAAGGCCTAAGATAAGGTTTATGGATGTGGTGAGAGAGGATATGCAGGTGGTTGGTGTGACAGAGCAAGATGCAGATGACAGGAGGAAATGGAAACAGTTGATCTGCTGTGGCGACCCATTAAGGGGAGCAGCCGAAAGAAGAAGAAAGTCAATTAATGGAAGGAAGTTTGCCTTAGACTAATTCATAAAAACCTAGGGGGTCCCAGGTTTTATTTTTATTCTCAGGGGGACAGCTTTATGGTCCAATCTTACCAGAATAAGGTTTCTGCATTTTTTTTCTTTTTGCTTTCTTAAAAGGCTGAAAAACCTAATTTACTTCCATGTGTGCTGGTCGCTGCAATATTGGAGTCTGCTATCATAAGGTTTGTAAGTGAAACTGATAGGACAAGTTAGGAACCAAGAAAATGCAGTAGTAAGTTTATAGGGGGAAGAAGGCTTTTGCCACTGCACTGGTGAAATCACAAAAACGGAATGGGTACCAGGGCAGACACTATCTTGTGTGTGTGTGTGTGTGTGTGTGTGTGTGTGTGTGTGTGTGTGTGTGTGTGTGTGTGTGTGTGTGTATGTGTGTGTGTCTGTGTGTGCGTGTGTGTATCCTTGAAAACAGAATTAAAATAAAATCAGTGTATATTGTACTGGATTAATGTATATTCCATGAATTAATATAGAAATGCAGTATTACTGAGGCTGCATGAAATGAATAATGAAAATAAATGGAAAAAGATGGCCATAGCTTTCACAAGGCCTACTACTGCTGGATGCAGAACCTTGGGACAGGATAAATATTCAAAGAAGTAAAGTGAGTGGTTAGTGAACTGAAATGGCAGGTGGTGTGAATGAGCATGAGAGGTGTGCTGATATATGTGAGTACCTCAGTAATAAATAGACAGGCAGACGTATATAAAATGAGAGAGAAATGACTGACTGTGCTATAAATATAACTAAAATAGAAAAGTAAACCTACTGAGTGCTCAGCAGGTACAATATCTTTTGAGACAGCAGTAAATGGGAAAGAGAAATCACATCACTTCTTGATACAAAGGTGGGATGGGGATTGAATAGAGATGGGGGTTGCACTCTACACATAGGAGAGTGCATTGTTCTACTTCTCACTCTAGCCTGTTCCCACATACCCTTCCCATCTCCCTTTGTTTCCCCTGCCAACTCCCCCCAAAATCATATATATGGACAATATTGTAAAATGCAACAGTAACTACTAATACATGTAGAAGTTGAGGAGGATGATGTACGTTTCACATTTAGACTAGCAGATTCTGCTAAAACGGAAACTTGGTATTGGTGAAGTGGGTGGGGGTGCAATGTGATAGGTGTGAGGGCCATAGTGGTTATTTATTGGCTGGAAGTTCAGCACTTTGAGACAGTTAATTTATTGTATTTATTTAGCAGCATGGCAGATATTGCAGGAATCGCCACCTTGGAACAGTTTGTGAAGCAAGCCAATAAGCTATAGGATAAGACAATAAAGATGTCAAATGAAATGAGAACAGATTCAGGGAGGGAAAGAAGAGGAGACAGCAAAGCAGCAACAGGAAAACAACATTTAACAATGAATGGAAGGTCTGAAGAGCAGGACGAGTAGGAAGAAAGAGAGAATAGGTAAGCAAGTATAGCTTATAACAGTATTTAAGTGGGTTCGCAGCTAATAGGTCAGAAACCTAACCTGGCTAATAACAACCCACATATTGATGGTTTAGATAAATACTTGGATTTGCTGAATCTGGCTCAGCTTGAAAAGTAGCAGGCCAAGGTGGGAGACTACACTACCACACCGGTGGAAAGAAGGGGATCTTAGTGGCACATGAAGGGTAGGAGGTTAGGTGTTTCCAGCTGAAGTTGAGCCACAGTTGGTGGTGCAAGACTTGCTGTGGAGGTGGTCACATGGCAGAACCAGGGAACTGTCGTATTGTTGTGTTTGGATGGACACCCCAGGTATGGAGCCTATAGCAGCCCACATTACACAGTCTGTAAAAAAGAAAATATGGAAAGGAGAGATTGCAGACATGTCTGACTTGGAGTTCATAGACAATCTGTTGGACCAGGATTTGGGACAAGCTATTATCAGATTTGATAAGCTGGGAGAAAAAAGAACTCACAACAACTCTGGCAATTCATGGTCAGATGCAGACTAATCAGATAAAAGGCTAAAACATGAGATAACTAGGTTTTGGCCTATGTAATGTATACCTGATGATGGTTATTCTCAAAAACTCTGGGCCTATGTTGGCTTATTATTTAATTATAAAGGTAGCTAAGAAAATAGGGAGACAAGCACAGCAGATGATTTGTGATCAGAGATTCTGAAAGGTGATGACAACTATATGAAAGCTTTTGCCACATGTGATACCCAACATTCAAATTCTTCAGGAGAATGGACTAGGGCATTTTAATAACAGAAAGTGACAGGATAGGAATGACTCAAGGGGATACAGATGTACCCATGCAGTGGAAGGAAGGGGGAACCCTTCAGGGTAAAAAAAGGGGGGGTGCTACAAGTCCAGCTGGATATAGACCACAGTTAAATGGGAGGCTTTGAAGGTGTACCTGCAGCAGTATCCTGAGAAAGAGGGGGATATATATATATATATATATATATATATATATATATATATATATATATATATATATATATATATATATATATATATATATATATATATATATATATATGTATATATATATATATGTATATATATATATGTATATATATATATATATATATATATATATATATATATATATATATATATATATATATATATATATATATATATATATATATCGCGAGAGAGAGAGAAAGAACTTCAGTGAATAGATTTATGTGGAGGCTCGCCTGTAGGCTGAGCAGACTCTATTGGAGACAGCCTGTAAAAATCTGAAGCTGGTTAAAGGCAGGAAAAACATTTCTAAAAGTTATTGGGCAAGGAGATGGCAACAGTAAGGTTAGGGGGCCGATCTGTGGTGTCACACTTCCCATCATGTAAAATATCCCTTTTAGTGCTACTGCCAAAAACATGCCCAAGGGAATTTTAGCATATTCATCACTTGTTTTACCAAAGTACGAGATCAGGCAAGGACAACATACTCCTGGGCCTGCCAGAGTGCAGTATGCTGCCCTACAGAATGTCATTAAGCTCACCAGATCAGTCTGGAACCTGAGGTAATGAAGGTGGGTCTAGAATCAACATTTTGTCTCTTGCAAATTTAACAGCAGGACTGGAATTTGCTAGACATGTGGTTATAAGGGAAGTGATGAGGATATGCCAAAGGGCTGTGTGCTGCCCTGTGCCATGTTTGAGAAATGTTATCCTGGCCTACACTGGATGTGGGAAAGTTTAGATGGGGAGGGACAGCTGAACATTATATGGCTGCTTTCTTGATAGTGAGGAACAACAAGAGAAAGAAGCAGGAAGGCACTGAGTCACTACAGCATTTGTGCAAGGAGCTTAGGGTTCATTTAACTTTAGATAAACTGGATTGATAAGCTAAGGAATTACTTTCTCTGGGGTGAGAAGTAGATGTCCAAACCCAGGTTTCTGGTCACCATAGGCAAGTTGTAGGCTCTGGCAAAATCGATTTATATTGACCAGAGAAAAGTGTAGAGTGTGAGATGTAACGTCATTGCTGGATCTACTTAATTTCACATGCATGGCAATAGATACACTCACAGCTTTCACTGGATCATTGGAAGGGTTTATATCTTCATGTGCGGCTAGGAACACCTGCAGTTTTGGAAATAGCTCTCAAATTATTTCAATGGCACTTCCTTTTGCCAAAAGGAGTGAGTAAACTACAAGGACTTAGAGCTGTAAACTGATATAGTAAGTACAGTGAGCATGGAAGTCTTTTTTAAAGAAAAATGGTTCCAGGCACTTAGACGAAAGGCGGGGAATCAAGGGGTCATGCTCAGTGATATAATTATTCAGAGTTAAGATTAGATTGTTCAAATGGATGACAATACTGAAATGGAGTTGTAATCTAGGTAACAAAAAAGTCTGTGTGTGTTGGTAAGCTTTCTGTAGTACAAAGTCTGAACAAGCAGATTCACAAGTGAGACAGAGTATAATCATTGTTGACAGAGCTGTAATTATCACTTCAGGCAACCTGTGCTGAATTACAAACTGTTGCTCCCTTAACTTTTTTAAGTTGCACAGTATAAAAAAGTTTCACTTGTACTTAATTAAATAGATAAATAGATAATAATAATAATAATATAATTATAATAACATGTCATCTCATGCTTTAGAATAAAAAGAAAAAAAAAAGAAAAAAAATGTCTGCTCATCCAAAGACAGAAAAAAAAAGCTTTTCTTGTCTTGTTTGAAAATGTAGCAAACCACTTGTTACATTTTATACCATACATGGACCACTGTCTTTCAGGAAGATTCAATAACATTTCAGATACCTTTCTTGTTTACAGCTCCACAGGTTTCAAAGGTTAGCACCCACACTGGAGAGCTAACAGACCGTTGTCCAACTGCAGGTGTAGGAAATTGGACAATGGAGACAAGTCAGTTAATAAAACAATCCTGCACACTAAGTTTCTGGAAAAGCTTACAATGGGAAAAGCAAGTCATTTGGGGAATTGGGAATAGTGTTGTCACCTCACAACAAGCCATTTAGGTTCCCCAGTCTGCATGTCCTTCTTGTGTTCATACGGGTTCCCTCTGGGTGCTCCTGCTTTCTTCCATATTCCAAAGACATGCAGTAGGTGGATTGGACATTCTAAACTGGCTATAGGATGCATGTGCATGCAAGTATGTGGTGTGGAATAACTACCATGGCTGAGCTAGCCACCTGGTGCTGTAAACCTTGGCTTTTGATGATTGTCACTGTTGAAGTGGCTACTCGACCCCATGTGTAAAAATGGGGAAAAAGAGGTTGTAGATGGATGGATGGATGGATGGATGGATGGATGGATGGATGGATTAAAATAGTGCATCTCACAACATTAACTAGAGGTGCCAAAGCAATATTTAGTACATCTGTATCAGGAGGGAGATAAAGTCAACATCATTCAGTTGCATCTAGTAACCTTAAGCTTTGCCTTGTAGGCCCAGACCTACTACATTATACCAAGCATTTTGGGATAGCCATGATGAAGAAATATGGGTAGGCAGGGGATCACAGTCTTTGAAGGTTTATTTATTACTCCTGCTACTACAGGGCCTCCATGTGGCAAGTGGCATATTTAATGTGGGTTCTCTAGTGCTTTTCTATGTACAGGGGGCATTTCAAATAAGTGAGCTCACAGGTCTTTGAGGGAGGCTTACTACCTGAGGAAAAGAAATACTGATGGAATAATATGTGGTGGTTCTATGCCCAGCTGGGTCCAAGAGAAGCCAACTCCAAAGAAGCTTAACAAAGGGGAAGGTTGATATAGTATTTTTGGTGAGATAGACAGCCATATTGAAGAGTCAGACCAAAGGAGATAAGGTCATTGATCCAGTTTATGCCTCTCCTTATGACAATATTTCAGAGGTGCAGCAATTGGAAGATTTATGAGAGAGAAACTGATTGAAGTTAAGAAGTGAGCGAAGAAGTGGGGAATAGGTATGTGTTCATATTTAAGGATATAGTTTATATTGGGCTTGAGCAAAGAGTGAGCCAGATTTTGCTATGAAAACTTTTAGTATATTGACCTGGTGGATACAGGTAAGAAGTTCCATGCCTTAGCAACATGGTATGAGTATAGATTATTCCCAGCAGATCTGATAGGTTTGTCAACAGAAATAAGGTTTTGGTCACTGGATCTCAGTGACTGGCTGGCAGCATAGTTGTATAACATGATATTTAGTGATGGACAAGCACTTTTCACCACATCTCTTTAGGACTGGCTTGGCAACTAATATGGCACTTAAGGGTTGTCAGCTGAAGCTATTAAGGTGCCTGCAAGACATCCCAAACAACATCCAAGCAAAGGGTAAAAAATGTTGTAGAAACCATTGAGTAAAAACTGCAAGAAAGACTCAGCCAAGCTAGAGCCTTCACTGTGTAACAGTTGTATGACAGGCACCTTATTGTTTATGAGCATCAGTAGGTTTTAAACCCTGTTTTTCTAAAGTACCACCAAACAATCCACTTATGCTATACTGACGTGGTCACAAAAAGCCCAAAACAATTAATTTCTGCAGCTAGTGCAGTTTGGCTTTATTGACCTAAATGTATCCATAAAGACTTAAAAAGCAAAAGAAATGGGCATTCATAAGTCATGTAGTTTGTCTTTAGGGGGCCTGTGGTGCCCCAACACTGGCCCAGTAATTAAGAAGCCTCAAGCCTCACCACTGGCAGCAGTGGGGGACATACACACTGGGAGGATGACAAGTAAACACACAGTAAAGTGCAATTTCCCCTAAGACCACACAGAGATCACAGTCAGTCTCAGGCTGGTTAATCCTGCCTTCTCCAGATCTGCAATAAGACTCCTCCCTAGCACAGCTATAGAGTTGAGATCTCAGCTGAGTGACCAAGCTAAGACCTCCAGCACCCTCTCTGTCCAACAGTGCTTTGTGTCCCTGCCCAAGTAGCTGACAGACACACACACACTTTGAGATTTGATTTACACACACACACACACACACACACACACACACACACACACACACACACACACACACACACACACACACACACCAGGGAAAGGCTGGCACAGGTTTACTAGCTATGCCTCCTTCTACCCAGATGATAAGGTAGTTTTCCTGCCACCAGCCAGCTCCTTATCAGCTAATTTAAAGCAAAGAGCCAGGCAATTCTGAGTGACCTGTACAATGTCATCAAATAGATATGCAAGAACTTTAAGAGCTTAAATATGTCTCACAGATATCCACAATCTTCTTCTTCTTCTTCTTTCGGCTGCTCCCATTAGGGGTCACCACAGCAGATCAACTGTTTCCATTTCTTCCTGTCATCTGCATCTTGCTCTGTCACACCAACTACCTGCATATCCTCTCTCACCACATCCATAAACCTTATCTCAGGCCTTCCTCTTTTCCTGTTACCTGGCAGCTTCATCCTTAGCATCTTTTTCCCAATATACTCTGCATCCCTCCTCAGCACATGTCCAAACCAACATAATCTTGCCTATCTGGCTTTGTCTCCAAACCTTCCAACCTGGACTGACCCCCTAATATACCTATTCCTAATCCTGCCCATCCTCGTCACACCCAGTGCAAATCTTAACATCTTCAACTCTGCCTTTTTGTCAATGCCACTGTCTCCAACCCATATAACATAGCTGGTCTCACTACCCTCTTGTAGACCTTCCCTTTCACTCTTACTGGTACTCGTCTGTCACAAATCACTCCTGACACTCTTCTCCACCCACTCCATCCTGCCTGTACTCTCTTCTTCACCTCTCTTCCACACTCACCAATACTCTGAACTGTTGATCCCAAGTACTTAAACTCATCCACCTTTGCCACCTCTACTCCCAGCATCCTCACCATTCCTCTATCCTCCCTCTCATTCACACACATATATAGTTCATAGTTCATAGTTTAGTACAAAGCTAACTGTCCTTGTGAGCCATTTTAAGCCTAGCCAATTATCCTTTGTGAGACTCAAACCCTGCACCTTATGTTTGTAAGGCAAACACCTTAACCATTAAGCCACCCTCCCATATTCTGTCTTAGTCCTGCTAACCTTCATTCCTCTTCTCTCTAGAGCATATCTCCACTTCTCCAGGGTCTCCTCCACCTGTTCCCTACTCTCACTACAGATCACAATGTCATCTGCAAACATCATAGTCCACGGGGGCTCCTGTCTGATCTCGTCTGTCAATCTGTCCATCACCATTGCATAATAATAGGTTTAAATATATTTAATAATAAATAAATCATAAAAGAACAAGACAATACTCAGTAAGTAATCAGTTACATCAGAGTTCAAATCACAGGAAATATTTAAAACATTGCAGGACAGTCTCAAATAAATAAAGAAAACATCTAAGCTATACTTTACTGTATTCCTATCTGAAACTAAAGAGTTACTATGCCCTAAAAAGCTTACTTACAGAACAACAAGCAGGCAGAAGTAGTGAGTGGATGTTCTTGTTAGGTCAAAGACAAAATACAAAGTGCCCTCTCTTTCTCTCTCTCTCTCTCTCAGAGTTCTTTAATTAATATCAGATATTACTGCCATCACTTTTTGTCACCTGATTTTTGTTTCCAAGCTAAACCCCCATTGTGAGAAACTATCAGCATTTAACATCTCCCTGTGAAAATACGTAGTCTTCATATGCCTGCAGCTGCTAGAAGACATAAAGCAATAAAGCACTTACAAAACAATGCAGAAGTCACTGTAGTTCTAGACATCCTGTCTCCTTGCTGCATCGAAACTAACTTTTATTGCACAATTATAAAACAATTTAATTTCAACTATTTTCTTGACGTTTTACAAGTGAACCCTCTATGTTCTTATTCCAACTGTTAAAACGTATATTTACACAATTACAATAGCTTATATACAGTTATGTTATAATCCAGCAGGATACCCTGTGGTTACACCTCTAAGCTCAGTACTATACAAACCATTTTCACACACAGTTCTGTGCAAGCAGTTTGATATACACATAACTAATATAGTGGTAACACCAGCAATTGCATCATGCTGATATTCACAAATGACATATAACGATTTACAAAATTCCAGATAGCTGGGCTGGTAGTTTCTCCTTCTGTCACACTTCCATATAAATCATATTACTATTCTCAAATGACATATAATTAATTACAAAATTCCAGATAACTGGGCTGGCAGTATCTCCTTATGTTACATTTCTGTATAAATCATATTAGTATTCACAAATTACATATAATTATTTACAAAATTCCAGCTAGCTAGGCTGGCCATATTTCCATTTGTCACCCCCCCCCCCCCCGAAAACTCAAGCTAGTTTTTTATGTGACCCTTGAGAAATGTTGCTTGAGAGGGTGAACCTATCTGGGAATACCTTACCCCATTCCCTGTCTTAAGATTGCACCTGCCTTGGCATTGCTGACCCTAGTACAGTGCTGCACTGTCCCATCGCATGCCTGCAACCCTTGGCTCCACCATAGTAATTTGGGATTTGGCTGGCTGACTCCCTGAAGCCATAGATCCCCCTCAGACTCCTCCTCCCTTGTACTGCAGATACTTAGCACCAGGGCCTCCTTATCATGGTAAAGTTTCATCATATTAACATGGTACAGTTTGTGCCCTCGTCTCCTGCCTAGAGGTTCTACCATGTAGTTAACATCACTGCACTTCCTTATCACCTTGAAGGGTCCCTCCCAAGCTGCCTGCAGCTTGTTGCATCTGACAGGAATAAGAACTATTACCTGCTGCCCTACAGCATACTCTTTAGCTCAAGCATTCATACCATTCCAGACCTTTTTCTGATGTTGGGCTTCTGCCATGTACTCCTGAGCCAAGCCCATGGATTCCCTGAGCCTTGCCATGAGGTTTAGGACATATGCCAAAACAAACTCCTTGTGGGATTCACACTCACCCTCCCACTCATCACGAATCAAATCTAGAGGTCCCCTCACCCTATGCCCATACAGCAACTCAAAGGGTGAAAACCTGTAGATTCCTGGGGTACTTCTCTGTAAGTAAACATGTCCCATTACCTCTTAAACTAGTCTACAAATGCTCATAGCATAGTCTTGAGTGCAGAATATAACCTCCCAACCAGACCATTAGTCTGGGGATGGTAGGGTGGTCTTTAGGTGCTTTAGCTCACAGACAAGCCAGCAGGTCAGACATAAAATTGGCACCTCTATCAGTCAGTATTTCTTTTGGGAAACCTACCCTGCTGAAAATTTCTAACAAGGCATTTACCACCTTTTCTGCCTCAATGGAGGATAGTGCCACTATCTTAGGGTAACTGGTAGCATAATCTACTACCACTAGGATATGCTTCTTCCTGTGGAACTTGGAATACTCAGAGGCCCCATAATTTCCATAGCTACCTTGGGAAATGGCTCCTCAATCACAGGCAAAGGTATCAAAAGAGCTTTGACCTTGTCTCCTGCCTTACCTACCTTTTTGCATTGCTCACAGTTCCTGCAGTACCCTGTTACATCCCTGGAAATCTGAGACCAATAAAACTTCTTCATAATTCATCTATTGGTATGCTTTATGCCCATATGAACTGCAAAGGGAATGTCATGGGCTATAGCTAAAAGTACCAGATGGTAGACTCTGGGCACTACCAACTGCTGTATTCTCTCACCCTCTAGCCCTCCTTCAGGGGTCCACTGTCATAGGTTCATAGATAGGTACTAGGCTATTGGCCCTAGGGCCTATATAAGCCTAGTCAAAAAGGTACCCTGGCTTTCGCCACCCAAAAAAATTATTTTCCTGTGGCCCTGTTGAGCAAAGCCCCAGAGGTGATCCCTCAGGTGAATTTCCTATTTCCCGTCCAATCATCAAGATTTTTCTTGAAGAGTGCTAATGAGGAGCTTTGTTTGATATAGATAGGTAGTTTGTTCCAGAGTATGGAAAGTCTCGGGGACAGGAATCTATCCCTCCAGCATGTTCTGTTTATTGTGGTGGCAAGGTTTATGTCCCTAGAGCATGTAGGTTGGAGGGATTGGGATTTCTTTAAGTGGAGCATGTCCAACAGCTCTGGGTTTGACATAGCTTTGTATGTTAGGCAGAGATCACCTCTGAGTAAGTGATATGCGATAGAGTAAAGCTGGAGTTTTGTCAGACGGTATGCATATGGCATCTTTTGAGGCTGGTAATCCTGTTTGTGAGGTATTTCTGCGGCCTTTCCAGTTGTTGTGGATGTCTTGTGAAGTACATATCAAAAGGGGCATTGTACTCTATAATGGGTCTAATGAGTGACAACTAGAGGGGAACAATTACCTCTCTTTTCCTGGATGAGAAACCTTTTGTGTTGAGGTGTGCCATGTAGAAGGATTTCCTGACTACTGTGGCGATGTGATTATCAAAGGAGAGACTACTGTCCACATGTGTCCCAAGGTCTCTTATCACACTTTCAGTGTTAAGTAGACTACCACCTATGAAGTAGCTCATGGGTACAGAGTTTTTACCAAAGGGGATGACAATACACTTTTTGGCATTGAGCTTGAGGCCATGTCTTTGACACCAGGCATCTGTCTCAGTGAGGCCCTTTTGTAGGATGTCCACATCATTAGGAGCTTTGATTATGGCTCCTAGTTTGCAGTCATCTGCGAACTTCATTAGCCAAATACCTTCTATGTTAGCCTGTACTTCAGAAGCATAGATACCAAACAGGAGAGGACCCAGGCCTGAACCCTGTAGTACTCCACTTGTCACTGGTCAGAAGTCAGATTTGGAGTCTGCTACTTTCAGTGTGGGTTCTGTCAGTGAGCCAGTTGGCAACCCATCTTGTGACAAAGGGATTTATACCTAGTTTAGTGAGTTTAGCTATAATTCCAGAGTGGGGGATGGTGTCAAAAGCCTTGGCAAGATCTAGATAGGCTGTGTAAACCACCTTACCCTCGTCTATAGCTTTGGTGACTGCTTCAAAGAAGTCTATCAGGTTTAGGAGATATGATCTACCTTTTACAAACCTGAACTGGGTGGGGTCTAGAGTTTGGAGATTACCAATGTCTTTGTTTGTAAGTTCCATGATGATATGTTCCATGGCCTTGCAGAACAGGCTCATTAGGCTAATGGGGCGGTAGTTCCTGTGGTGGCTTCCTGTTTGTGGAGTGGGATAACCATCACTGTGCGCCATTCAGTGGACACAAAGCCTGAGGTGAGGCTATAATTGAACATGGTGCTTAGGTGGGTTGCCAGTTCATTCTGTTGTTCATGTAGAACACAGCCTGGAATGTTGTCAAGTCCCATGGATGCTGTGTTCTTGGCTTTAGAGAGTGTGCTTTTTACCTGTGCAGCCATGATTACAGGAACTTTGCATTCTTCTGGTATAGAGATGGGCCCTTTAGGGGATGAGAGGGGGTAAAGTTAGCACTGAACCTATCTGCCAGGATGTTTGAAATATCAGTTGGTTTTGCATATTTAGTACCATTGTGCTGTAACTCAGAGCAGATCTGAATGTTGCCATTGAGATTCTTGACATAGCTATAGAATGCTTTGTGGTTGTCTTTAGAATCAGTGGCAATTTTGTTTTCATAACTAGCTTTGGAGGATTTTATGAGGGATCTCAGCTTCTTACTGAGTCTGACCAGGGAGTTCTTCCAATCATGGGATTTTACTCTTTTTTGCAACAGTTTCTTTCTTCTGTTGTAGAGTTTGTTTATGGCAGAGGACCACCATATTGGCTTCCTTGTTTGGAGGATAGCATCTTGGTTCTGTTAGGGATAGCATGATCCATGCACTTGTGTAAGTGCTTATAAAGTGCATTTGTGTAGGATTCAGCAGTCGTACCTCTATTGTCTGTCTGCATGGGTGTCGTGAAGTTTGCCACTTCTGTCTTGAGAAGTGTGAAGTTGGCTATGGAGAATTTTTTTATGGTGGTTTCCCTAATGGGGGGCGGGGGGCAGGATGTGGATGTCTAGGGTAATCTGACCAACAAGGAATTGACCACTGGTGTGGAACACCTTTCACCCATGTTGGTAGTGACGAAGTCTAGTATATTGCTGCCGCTAGTAGGGGGTGTGGATAAGTTGATCCAAGGCACTGGAATTTATGAATTCCAGAAAACGTTAAGCAAAAGAGTTGGTACATGAGTAGTTTACTCAGTTAATGGTGGAGTAGTTGAAATCACCCATTATGAGGGTGTTGGGTTGTACCCTAATATTTTCCAGTGTATTTAGAATTGAGGAGTGGGAATCCTGGGGCTTGGTGGGGGATCTGTAGCAAGTTACAGTTTGGATTGCGGTCTTGCCCAGAGTTAGTTGCACTTGGATAATCTCGGATGCATTATGCTGAGCAACTAGCCTGGAGGTGTGGATATTCTTAATGAATATGGACATGCCTCCTCCTTTAGTGTTTCGGTCCAGTTTATGTGGCCAAAAGGTATGGTATGAATTATAGCCTGGTAATGCAGGGGTGCTCTCTGTAGCCTAGAACCAGGTCTCTGTCACTGCACAGATGTCGATGTTCACCATTTTAAGGAGTGCCTCGAGTGAATGCATTTTGAGGTTTAGACTTCTAGCATTGAGTAACATTACCCTCAGATTTTGCTTGCTTGTACCTGTTACGATGGTAAATTTTCATTTGAACCTTGCCTAAAAAGACACTATAGGGGTGGCAAGAGCCTTAGCCAGTATCCAGAATCCCAAGGGCGACAGGTGCAGGACATCTCTGGCAAAGCATTGTGGTCTGTTGATCATGTCATCCCAGGCAGACAGATACTGGATCCCCTTAGAATGACACCAGAAGCTTAGCCAATTATTGAAGTCAATCATTTTTCCTTGTACTGTGTTATCATTCTGGGTGATGGCAGGATGCTACTCAGGACTAGGATCATACCTGCCTGGGCTACAAGATCAGAGTGATCCTGCATGTCTCTTTTCGTGTAGTTCAGGGAGGTGCATCTCAGGTCATTCACACCAACATGGACAATGACAGAGTCATATTTGTACCTGCTGTGGAGTGAGTGCATGCATTATGTGGCGGATCCTGGCACCCGACAGGCAGCTGACAGTAACTTTCTCCTTGTTTAGCCTGGTGAGTGGAACATCAGTGTGCCTGACTATAGAGTCACCTATGACTAGAGTGTTGGGTACGTTGTTATGCCTATACGATAACCCTTTGTCCCAGTACACAGATTCCCCTTCCCTTGAAAATCAGGTGCCTCATTGGCTATCTCTCTCAGACCTTGTAATGTAGGGTCTGAGAGCTGAGCCTGTCTCAAATCTCTCTTTGTAACCTTTCCCAGCTCCTTTTCCACAGGAAGTCTGGTATCCTCTGACAGCGGTGCCTCACTGTCAGCCTGGGTACTACTACTCACCTCTTCCCTTGCAGCCACTCTGTCTAAGGGAACACCATTTCTCACAAGCAGCTATGGCTCACCTTCACTCTCAGTGCTACATGGTAGCCCCCCCCCTGAAGTTACCACCTCACCAGTCCTGGCTATAAGTGTGCAGTCTGTCTGGGTCCCCCAGGCTACCAGACCCACATACTTGTCTCAAGCCTGACTGCTTGTAACTGCTTGCACACAAGGTACTACATTATCAAAATCATTCCCTGTCAGGACATCTGCAGGGTTCTCCTCAAACACACCTACTTACTGGCCTCCTTTTCCACCCTCCCAGTCAAGGTGAAACCCAGGGCAAAGGTATTTGGAATGGTATCCCTCCTAAAGCTCTGACAGGAATAGACTGCCTAAGCAAGAAATGCTCCTCCTTAACCATTGCAGGAATGGCTAGGTCAGAGGCTGTGTCTCTTAGCAGTGGGCTTTTCCCCTTTTACTAAGATAGAATATAACCTCTTGTGGTAGATTGGTACCCTTGTTGTCTCCAGACAACTTACCTCTGGCATTCTGTCATTCACATTTACTGCCCCCCCCCTTTTGTTCCCCACCTTACCTACATGAATATCTATATGCTACATGCCTCCAAAAGTTGCATTTAAAACATTTAACCCTTGGTCCTGGACATGTACCTGGACTAATGGCTTCCCCTGCTACTGGGGGACTCTTTTGAGGTGGTCTAGGCTTCCCACCATGGGTTCCCTTAGACCCATGAGCAGCACTGGGGATCACTTTCCTGTGCAGTGATGCCCTGCTTGCTAGGTGCAGGTCTCCCTTTTTCCACAACTCAACTGTTGTATTACATTCTCTATATGCTAACCAAACTCTCATGACCTCAGGCAAAGTGCTAAGGGCTTGTTCCCTCACCAAAAGGTCTGCCAGCCCTTCAGAAGAGCTAACCTGATATCCACTCACCCACCTATGAAAATAAGTGCTATGTTCTGCAATATATTCATACACGCTTTCATCTGCCTTGTGTCTATGCTCACAAAACTTTTTCCTATAAGCTTCAGGGGTTAACTTAAAATAATCTAACAAACAATTTTGACAATATTATAATTTAAGAAATCAGTATCAGACAATTTAAAAATAACAGTTACAGCTTTACCATGGAGTAAGGGGGTCAGAAACCATACCCAGAGCCCTTTGTCAACATTATACTGTTTACATACCCTTTCAAACATATGAATGAAAACTATCGATCCCCATCTGTAAATTGTGGAAGAAATTGAATGACCTTTGTTGCTTCTGGGGTTCAGGTTACTCCCTTCCTCATTACCTCCATGATCCTGGCGACGAGTCAGCATCTCCTTTTCATGTTGCCTCTGCCTCTCATTCTTTTCAGCTTCTAGACATCTCAGTCTCTCTGCTGCTTCTAATGCCATTTGTTTCACCTACCGTAGTCTCTCTGCTGATTCTATTTCCAAACGATTGGCCTCCAGTTCAAGTCTCTTTAACTCTAGATGAATTTTTACGTTCTCTGTGGAAATGTTGAACTGTCCATTTTCTGAGAGTTGTACATCACCAAGGTCAGTCTGGTTGTCCTCCTGATTGCTGGTCTGTGATGCAGCTGTGCCCAAGGCTGCAATTATTTCTGCTTTATTTTATTTATTTATTTTATTTTACATTTGTTTTCCAGAGAGGTCCAACTGGACAGAGCGGTCCTTTTTCAGTGGAAGCCCAGGGAGAAAAGTTCCAGAACATTGGCTAATATACTATACATAAGACATTTACATAAGCAGTGTGGTTTAGATGGGTACATTTCAATCGACCGACAAGTCGGAAGACCGACATTCACTCCACCGACACATTAAAACATCGACAGCGCAAACACGGACATTTCACAGGTAAGACTTTTAAATTCGCTAATCATGCCTACCACACATGCATAACACTGCCACACTTCCTAAACCATGGTAGGCTTGATTAGCGAATTTAAAAGTCTTACCTGTGAAATGTCCGTGTCGATGTTTTAATGTGTCGGTGGAGTGAATGTCGGTCTTCCGACTTGTCGGTCGATTGAAATGTACCCGGTTTAGACATACAGTTATAAAATATAGCAGATAATAGCATATGATTGCATAAGATATTTACATAAGCACAGTGGTTTAGACATATAATTAAAAGTGAAGCAGGTAGTAACATATGATTGTTGTTCATACAGTATGTTTAGCAGAGATAATCTTGAAGATGTAGTGAAGATAAGACAAGAAAGGAAAAACTAAAAAATACTAGCCAGATAATCTTGAAGATGTGATGAAGATAAGAGAATAAAGGAAAAACTAAGTTCATATCAGGTTCATTGACATTTTAAGGGAAAGCTTTTCAATTTAGTCTAGGGAAGAGTTAGTGGGTATAAATGGGACAGTGGGGAGTAGGTGGTGTTGAGTTGGTAAGTAATGTATGATAATATATAGTGCATCTATTGGAATTTTAAAGAAGAGGTTGGATAGTGGATAGGGGAAAGGTGTTAGAATATGTCAGCCAGGTGCTAGGCAGTTACATCTCCAGGAGTGGTTTAGGTGGGAAATAAGTTGTTTTTTAAAGATGGTTTTGTTAGGTTGTACCCTGATTTGTAGTGATGTAGTAAGGTTAGCATGTACCAGTCCTTTAGCATGGCACATCTCAGCTCCTTGTCAGCTTGCCATACTCCTCTGCAGACATGCTTGCCTGCTCTCCCTGACTAACTAATCTAACAAAAACTAAATAAATAAAATAAAACAATTGTGATATGAAACTCTGAATGTTCACTGTGTGGCTGACTGAGAGTACAAACACCTTCCTTAGTGACCCCTATTTACAGGCTACAGGAATTCAATATCCACAACACTGAATCCTAGTATGTGGATATCCCACCATTACAGGCCAATTAATATGTGTTGTGGATATCCCACCACTGCCAACCAATTAATATGTGATGTGGATATCCAACCACTGCCCACCAATTAATAGGTGATGTGGATATCCCACTACTGCCAACAATTAGTATATGATGTCCCAACACTTGTCCAGTAATCAAGGAGCCTCAGTGCTCACCACTGGCAACAGTGGGGGACATACACACTGGGAGGATGACAAGTAAAGTGCAATTTTCCTTAAGAGCACACAGAGATCACAGTCAGTCTGGGGCTAGTGTCTCCCTCTTTCTCCAGATCTCAAATAAGACTCCCCACTCGAACAGATATAGAGCTGAGATCTCAGCTGAGTGGTCAAGCTAAGACCTCCAGCACCCTCTCTGTCCAATCAGTGCTTTGTGTCCCTACCCAAGTAGCTGACACACACACACACTTTGAGATTTGATTTATACACACACACACACACACACACACACACACATGCACACACACCTGGGAAAGGCTGGTACAGGTTTACTAGTTATCCCCCTTCTGCCCAGACTAGAAGGTAGTTTTCACTGCCACCAGCCAGCTCCTTATCAGCTACTTTAAGGCCCTTAGCAAAGGGTGTCCAATCTTACTATATAATGTTACTATTAATCCAAATGGTAGTTTGGCCAAGAGCCAGGCAATTAGGAGTGGGCTGTACAGTGTCACAAAATAGATATGTAAGTACTCTGAGAGCTTAAATATGTCCCACAGATATCAGCCACAATGATAGGTTTAAATATATTTAATAATAAATAATAAAAGAACAAGGCAATACTTGGTAAGTAATCAGTTACATCAGAGTTCAAAATCACAGGAAATATTTAAACAACATTGCAGGACAGTCTGAAATAAATAAAGAAAACATCTAAGCTATGCTTTACTATATTCCTATCTGAATCTAAAAGAGTTATGATGCTCTAAAACTTACTTACAGAACAACAAGCAGGCAGAAGTGGTGAGCGGATGTTCTTGTTAGGTCAAAGACAAAATACAAAATGCCCCCCTTTCAGAGAGTTCTTAAATTAATATCAAATATTACGTCTGGGTTAGCTTGTGTGACATCACTTTGTATCACCTGTTTTTTGTTCCCAAACTAAATGCCCATTGTCAGAAACTGTCAGCATTTAACATCTCCCTGTGAAAATACATAGTCTTCAGATGTTTGCAGCTACTAGAAGACATAAAGCAATAAAACACTTACAAAACAATGCAGAATGCATCCTAGTTCTAGACATCCTGTCTCCTTGCTGCATTGAAACTAACTTTTATAGCACAATCATAAAGCAATTTATTTTCAACTATTTTCTTGAAGTTTTGCAAGGTTACCCTCTATGTTCTAGTTCCCACTGTTAAAACATATACATTTACATAAGTACAATAGTTTATATACATTTCTGTACTAATCCAACAGGGTTACACAACTGTGGTCACACCTCTAAGGTCAGTACTCTACAAACCCTTTTCACACATACTCATGTGCCAGCAATTTAATACACAAATAACATACAATTCTAATATAGTGGTAACACAAGCAATTGCATCATGCTGATATTCACAAATTACATATAACTATTTACAAAATTCCAGATAGCTGGGCTGGCAGTATCTCCTTCTGTCACACTTCTATATAAATTATATTAATATCCTCAGATGACTTATAATTATTTACAGTATTCCAGTTAGCCGGGTATCTCCTTCTGTTACATTCCTATATAAATCATATTAATATTCACAAATGACACATAATTATTTACAAAATTCCAGCTAGCTGGGCTGGCAGTATTTCCCTTTGCCACAGGGTCATTTGCATATTTGTTTATTTATTGGCATTTCCTTTACATGCTTGTTTTGAAAGGAAACCATTAATAAACTCAGCCACATCACCCAGTTCTGATCCAGTAACATCTCGGACAATCTTGTTCAAGCACCTTACACTGATTACCTAAGTTGACAAATAACAACTTGCCTAGGATGATGTGATGTCCTTCATAGGTTTATAGGTTCATAGGTAAGTACTAGGCTATCTGCCTGAGGACATCTATAAGCCTAGCCAGAATGTGTTAGTTTTTGCCGCCCCCCCCCCCCAGCCATTAGTTCCCTGTGCCTCCATCCAGCAGATCCACTGCAGTGAACCCCGGGTTAAATTTTCTGTTTCTGTTTCTGTTTCCCATCCACTCGTCAAGGTTTCTCTTGAAGAGTGTCAGTGAGGGTCTCTGCCTATTGTAGATTGTAATCCTGTTCCAAAGCATGGGGAGTATCTGGGACAGGAATCTATACCTGTGGCACGTTCTATTTATCATTGTGGTGAGGTTCAGATCCCTAGAGTGTGTGGCTCTTGGGGATTTGTTTTTTTTTAGGTGGAGCATGTCCATCAGTTCTGGGTTGGACATGGCCTTGTATGTCAGGCAGAGATCACCTTTGAGTAGGAGGTATGCAACCAAGTACAGCTGGAGTTTCTTCAGTCGGGCTGCATAGGGCATCTGTTTGAGGCCATTAATCCTCTTGGTGAGGTACTTATGTGGGCTTTCCAGCTGTTGCAGGTGTCTTGTAAGGTACATCCCAAATGGAGCGTTGTACTCTATGATGGGTCTGATGAGTGATGAGTAGAGGGGTACAATAACCTCTTTTGTTCTAGCTGTGACCCCTTTTGTGATTAGGTTGGCCACATAGAAGGATTTTCTAACCACCTTGGCAATATGATTATCAAAGGAGAGATTACTATCTACTTGAGTTCCCAGATCCCTTATTACATTTTCTGTATTTAGGGGACTACCACGTATGTGGTAGTTCAGGGGTACTTTGTTTTTTTCCAAAGGGGATGACTATGCACTTTTTGCTATCCATCTCAGTGAGACCCTTCTGGAGCATGTCTGTATCAGCTGGAGAGACAATTATGGCCCCCAGTTTGCAGTCGTCTGTGAACTTGGTCAGTCATGGTCCTCCTGTGCTTGCCTGTACCTCTGAGAAGTATATACCAAACAGGAGGGGTCCCAGGACTGAGCCCTGGGGGACGCCACTTGTAACTGGTTTAGAGTCAGACCTAGAGCCTGCAACTCTTACCGTGTGGGTTCTATCCATGAGCCAACTGGCAACCCGTCTCATGATGTAGGGGTTTATGTTCAGGCTGGTGAGCTTGTCTATAATACCAGAATGGAGAATCTTGTTTACCTACGTTTTTGCCAAGAAGACATTCCTTTATAAACCAAACAATCCACTAGTGTGCCTACTTTCTTACCTGACTTTTCTTAGTTTTTAACTGCCATGTCTTTTCGTGTGATATAGAATCTGAACTCCACATACCTTGCACATCGCTCTTTGGTAACTGGCAACCTATGGGTTTATATCCATGCTCCTACAGGTAAAAATCACATGTTTTGGAAGATAAAATTCCAGCCCTGGGTTCTCATGCAAAATAAGTAGCTCCTCTAAGACACCATGGAGATGCCTCTCCACATCCTGCCAAAGCAGCATACAACAGCTAATGGGTTAAGACCATACAGATCAACCACAGCACAGTCTTTTTTTTCCTACTTCTAAATGCATTCTCAACTGCTGAGGTAGGACCTTGATAACTAATAAAAAATAAAAGAACCAAAATAATTTATCTGTGCCTTGCCCCCTACCAACATTAATTCTTTTATTTATTATTTATTTATTTATTTATTTTATTTGCAGTTTGTTTTCCAGGATAGTCCATTGGGCTACAAGGAGCCTGTTTTCAATGGAGTCCTGGGGAGAAAAGCTATGGAAAAATACAAATACATAGTGCAGAAAAAGTACAAATCCATAGTATACATTTCAAATAAATATTATATACATAGTTCAGAAAGTACAAATCCATATCACACATTGCAAATAAATGTTACATAATAAAAAAAGAGATTTTCATTTGCAAAATTACATCAGGTTAATTCAGTAAGTAGCAATGTTTTTTTTAGGCAATTACAATGAGGTAATTTTTTAGTTGTTGGTCAAATACATCACACTTGAGCATGATGTCATAATTTACCACTTTCTGGAAAAGGATAGCATATAGTGTTTTAGAAAATGGGCAAACTGTACATCAGTACCCTGTTTGTATAACGAACATTCCCCAGTATTACTGTACAAGTAATTCCTGCTGAAAACAAGTCTGCAGCTTAATTGCAGCATATCAAGCTGCCATAGAGCTTGGACTGAAAAAAACTACCGGTTGCCATTATTTTATGCTCACTAAGCAGTACTTTTGTTGTTTAGTGAGTATAAAATATATTAAAAAAACTAAAAAACAGAAGTGTGTTTGTGTGTTTATGTCTGTGTGTGCGACTGTATGCATGCGAGTGTATGCATGCGAGTGAAAGCAAGAATAACTGAGCCATTAATTTACACTCGCTAAGCAGCATTTATGCTGTTTAGCGAGTGTAAAATCTAAATATAACAGAAACAGATGTGTGTGTGTGTGTGTGCATGTGAGCGTGTGTGCGTATGTGCGTGTGTGCGTGTGTGTGTGTGTGTGTGTGTGTGTGTGTGTGTGTGTGTGTGTGTGTGTGTGTGTGTGTGTGTGTATGTGTGTGTGTGTTTCTGTTTCTGTCTGTGTGTGTGAATGTGTGCATGAAAGTGAACTGTGAGTGACTGAGAGAGAGACAGAGAGAGAGAGAGAGAGAGAGAGAGAGAGTGAAGAGTGAGAGTGATCCAACACTGGCAGCAGCAGTCAAGAGGTTTAGTTGACTTTAAACCATTATTAGGTAGAGAATTTAAGAACAAAGAAGATATAAATGACAATAATAATTATACAAGAGCTTGTATATTGGAATATTCTCCACATGTGGAATTTATTAAAATATTATAAAAAATAATTGGAATATATTATTGGTTGATGAAGAAGTAAGTGACCTTATTGGGACCTCACCATTATTCGTATATAGGACTGGACCGAATATAAAAAAGAAATTAGAACAGTCAACTTCCAAAATTAGTGGTATTAAAAGCTATGGTAGTACTAAAAAATGTGGCTCATGTAATCAGTGTTATGCCATATTAGAAACAGATAACCTTATCTTAGACAATATTAATAGGACAACAATCACATTTTTAAGGGGTAATTGTAATACGAAGAATATTATATATTTAGCACAATGTGGTTCATGTTCAGGATTTTATATAGGAAAAAACGAACGTTGTTTTAAGAAACGCATTTATGACCATTTGTACTCTATTAAGAACAAGGATATGAACAACACGCTAAGTAGGCATATATTTGAAAATGGATCTGAGCATACTTTTAAATTTGGTACTATTGACCAAGTGAAGATTGACCCTAAGGGAGGGAATTTTAAGACCTTGTTGAGTAAAAAGGAAGTTTTATGGCAGATCTATACAGATGCGGTTAGAAAACCAGGTCTCAATGATTTTATTATGATAAAACCTATTTTAGAAACACAGTCATATTAATTATGTTCAGTATCTATAATTATATTTTATTAAATCCATTATGTATGTAGTATAGAACTATTTATATTTTTTATTATATAGATATTATTGTACATTTTATGAACATTTCATTTATTTTTATACATTTAGTCCATGCCTAGTATGTCACTATTTTATTATTTTGTTGTTTTATCAGTTAATATTTATTATTTTTGTCGACCAATATCTATGAAATTGTCTTATATAAACTCAACTATTTGAATATAGACAAGCTGACAGTAGAAATGTTTGAGTCAGTGTCAACAATCGAGAAATGTTGTTTTTAAATTATATAATATGTTTTTTATACAACTATGTTGCTTTAAGAAGGCATTTTTAGGGAGGCGGAGTTGGCACCAAAAAAGTAATTTAAGCTGGTTTTAGCCATCAGTTATGGCATTCTGATGGAAGTCCACATTAAGTGGATGAAAGCGCTTAATGTTTTCTTTTGTGTATATTGTCAAATAAAGGAGTTGCTTTCACCACCGGTTATCATTTATTGTGCATCCGTTTATACTCCAGCATTTCGTTTTTGACTTTTCTGGTGTTGCTTGGCTGGCGTATTTGTTCAAACTTTAAAGGGGAACAAAGGCTCAAAACAGAAACATATTACTTTAAAAAAAAAATCATAGTTGCTACAATAACAGGATGTGCTGGCATGCATTTTTTGAATTACAGGTCTGTATGTGTGTGTGGGGGGCATGGGAAGTGTCTCTGTGACAGAGGGAGAGACAGTGAGATCAATGGAACACTGGCAGCAGCAGATAAGAGGTTTGCTTACCTCTCGACATTTTAGCTTAAGAAATGTGGATAAAGCCTGAAATAAAGGGGGAACAAAGGCTCCAAAATATGAACAGATTTTAAACATTATACTTAAAAAAATTAAAACGTAATTTTAAATAACAGGATTTGTGTTAACATGAGTTTTCTGAAGGAAACAAAGTCTGAAAGTCAAATGTATGTCATTATTTAGTGACTTCAATACCCAATGACTGGCAAGAAACCATTTTAGCAGTGAGGGCCCAAAAATAAAGCAAATATCTAGATATATTTTAAAAAGGATATATTTTGGATATAAAATGCTTCCTCTAACACCATTTATATATGCTACAGCAACTTTGAAACATTAGGCGGAGGTACTATTTTATATCTAAAGCATATAAAAAAATAATATAGTAATAAAAAATATAAATAAGTAAGCAAAACACAACAATTTTACACACAGCTCTTTCTCTAAGAGTAATAATGCCCTCCAGAGTGTTATATTTGTCTTCTCCCATCCTTAAAATTCTGTTTCCAAGAATCAAGAACACAATGTCAACATTCTTAAACACCATTCCACTTTTTAGAGTAACTAATCAAATTCTTCAAAGCACTGCATTACACTAGAGATGGCTGAATATTTAAAATTAAACTTAAAAAAGAAAATTGACACCTCAGTCACACTGCCCTCCATAGTTTTAAAACTATCAAACATCTATTCATTAAGTTTACAGGGCTAACAGCAACTGTTCACATCACCTATTAGGACAAAACATTACAGCATGTATTTCATCAATAATTAATTAAGAACCTTAGGATTAAGGGTTTCATATATTAAAGATTAACTGTGCTTCTTTATGGAATAAAATCTCTCACACATTTCAAAATAAGAAAGCTTCATAATAAATACACATAAAAAATGTTACAGATACTCAATATTTCCTGCATGATATAAATGAAAATGAGAAGTCACTGGACTGTTAGTGCAAGCATTTCTAATATAGGTTCATAGGTTCATAGGTTCATACTAGGCTATCTGCCCTAGGGCATTTATAAGCCTAGCCAGAGTGTGTTTGGCTTTCGCCACCCATTTTAAATTAATTTTGCTATGCCCTTTTTTGAGGTTATAGGTTCATAGGTTCATACTAGGCTCTTAAATATACCAATATATTTTTTCTAACTTCTTGGCCGGTTTGTCATGTCATGAAATGAGATACCAGCAACATGGAATTTTGTAAATAATTATATGTCATTTGTGAATGTCAACATGATTTATATAGAAGTGTGACAATGGGCAATACTGTCAGCACAGCCGTCTGGAATTTTGCAATGATTATGTGTCATTTGTGAATGTTAACATGCTTCATGTAAGATGCTTGTGTTACAAATGTATTTGAACTGTATGTCATGTATATATCAAAGTAGGTTTGTACAGACATGTGTTGAAAAAATATTTTATAAAGCACTGAGCTTAAAAATGGATCTACAGTGTGCCCTGCTGGAAGAGAACAGAAATATACATATATTATTGTAACTGTTTAAATGTATATATTTTAACAGTGGAAACTTGAACACAGGAGGTTAACTTCATTCCAGCAAAACTTCAGAAAAATAGTTAAAATTAGATTACTTTTTGACAGCAAGAGACAGGATGTCTATACTAAGGAGCTCTCTGGGTTGGCCTGAAGGAAAAATAATTACTAGGTTTGAGATGTGAAAGTGTTTTATTGTTTTATGACTTCCAACAGTGGCACAGATCTGAGGAAAAGCCCTGCTCTATGTATTTTCACAGGTTGATGCTAAATATTGCTAGCTTTCAGCAGTGGGAATTTTACCTGGAATAAAGTCAGATGACAAGAAATTATGTCATTCTGTAAGCTATCCCAGCAGTAATATCTGAGATATTAATTTAAGAACTCTTGAGAGAGACTGAGAATTCTGTATTCTGCTTGGGCCTGACATGATCCATACACCACACCTCTGCCTTGCTGCTGTAATTAAGTAAGTTATTGGTATAGCACTTCTCTAAGATACAGCCAGGAATATAGCAAAGCTTAATTTAGATGTTTTTCGTTAGATGTTTTTCTTTATTTATTTGAGACTGTCCTTCAATGTTGTTTTAAATATTTCCTGTGATTTTAAACTCTGATGTTACTGTGATTATATACTGAGTATGTTCTTGTTTTCTTATTATTTATTTTAAATATATTTAAACCTTTCATTGTGACTGATCTGTCTAGAGATATTTAAGTTCTGAGAGTACTTACATAATTATTTGGTGACACTGTATAGGCCACTCCTAATATCCTTGCTTCTGGTCATTTATTGGTGGCAGTGGAGGGATATCCACATATTGGGATTCAGTGGCATGGATATTGAACTGCTGTAGCCTGTAAACAGTGATCACTAAAGACATTATTTGTACTCTCAAACCAGCCACACAGTAGAGATCCAGAGTTTAATATCACAATAGTTTTATTTATTTTTTGTTCGCTTAGTTAGTCAGGAAGAGCAGGCAAGGATGTCAGCAGAGGAGTATGGCAAGCTGACAAGGAGCCAGTTGGCTGAGATGTGCCAAGCCAAAGGACTGGGGCATCCCAACCTGACTAAAGCAGAAATGATTGCAGCCTTAGTCACAGCTGTATCACAGAGCAGCAACCAGGAGGACAACCTGGGGGGATGTACAACTCTCAGAAAATGAACAGTTCAACTTTGCCTCAGAGGACTTAAAAATTTGTCTGGAGTTAAAGAGACTTGAACTGGAGGCCAAACGGTTAGATCTAGAATCAGCAGAGAGACTGCGGCATTTGGAGTATGAAGAAAAGGAGTAATAGATGGCATTAGAATCAGCAGAGAGACTGAGACATCTGGAAGCTGAAGAAAATGAGAGGTGGAGGCAACATGAAAAGGAAATGCTGACTTTTTCCCAGGGTCATGGAGGTAACTGGGAAGGGAATAACCAAACCATAGAAGCAACAAGCATCATTAATTTCTTTCACAATTTACAGGGAGTGATAATTTTGATAATTTTATCCATATGTTTAAAAGGGTATGTAAGCAATATAATGTTGACCAAGGGCTCTGGGTACAGTTCCTGACCCCCTTACTCCATGGTAAATCTGTAACTATTTCTAAATTGCCTGATACTGATTGTTTAAATTATAATACTGTTAAAATTGTTTATTAGAGTGCTTTAAGTTAATACCTGAAGTTTATAGAAAAAAGTTTCATGAGCATAGAGGCAAGGCAAATGAAAGTGTGTGTGAATATATTGCTAATTTAAGCACTTGCTTTCATAGATGGGTGAGTGGGTGTCAGGTCATCACCTTTGAAGGGCTGGCACACCTTTTGGTAAGGAACAACCCCTTAGCACTTTGCCTGAGGACATGAGAATCTGGTTAGCAAATACAGAATATAACACAGCAGATGAGTTGGGGAAAAGGGAAGACCTATACATAGCAAGCAGGGCATCACTACACTGGAAAGGGATATCCAGTGCTGCTCAAGGGTCTATGGGAACCCATGCTGGGCAGTCTAAACTGACCCAACAGAGTCTGCCAGTAGCAGGGGAAGCCACTAGTTCAGGTATATGGCCAGGACCAAGGGCTAAATGTTTTAAATGTAACCAGTGGGGCCATGTAGCATATAGATGTCCATGGAGGTAAGGTGGAGAACAAAAGGTGGGAGAGCCAGTAAGTGGGAATGAGAATGGCAACAGTAAGTGATATGGAGACAACAGGGGTACCGAACTACCACAAGAGGTTATATCTTATCTTAGTAGATAGGAAACAGGCCACTGCTAAGAGAAACACAGCCTCTGACCTAATCATCATGAAGAATTCAATGGTTAAAGAGGAGCACTACTTGTTTGGGCAGTCTACTCTAGTCAGAGCTTTAAGAGGACCCCATTGCAAATACATTTGGCTAGTGTTCACCTTAACTGGGAGTATGGAAATGGAAGCAAGCAAGTAGGTGTGTATGAGGATACCCTTGCAGATGTCCTGCTAGAGAAAGATTTTGATAATACAGTACATTGTGTGCATGCAGTTACATGCAGTCAGGCTTAGAGAGAAGCATGTGGGTCTGGTAGCTTGGGGTGACTAAGGCAGATCGCACACTTGAAGCCAGGACTGGTGAGGTGGCTACTCAGAGAAGGAGCTACCCTGTAGAAGTGAGACTGAAGGTGAGCCACAGCTGCCTGTGGGTACTGCTGTTCCCTTGGACAGAGTCACTGCAAGAGCAGAGGTGAGTAGTAGTACCTAGGCTGACAGAGAGGCACCCCTTTCAGAGAATACCAGAATTCCTGTGGAATGTCAGCTGGGAAGGGTTACCAAGTGGGAGCTGAGACAGGCTAAGCTCTCAGACCCTACATTATAAGGCCTGAGGGAGGGATTCAGTGAGGCATCTGATTGTCAAGGTAAAGGGGCATCTGTATATTGGGACAAAGTGTTCCTGTATAGAGAGTGGACCCCCGAGAGAAGGCTAGAGGATGAGAGAATGCAGCAGATGGTAGTGCCCAGTGCCTACTGTCTGGCACTTCTAGCCATAGCCCATGATATTCCCTTTGCAGGTGACGTGGACATAAACCATATAAAGACACGTATTCTGCAGAACTTTTACTGGCCTTGGATTTCCAGAGATGAAACAGGGTACTGCAGGACCTGTGTACAGTGCCGAAAGGTAAGCAAGGCAGGAGACAAAGTCAAAGCTCCTTTCATGCCTTTGCCTGTGATTGAGGAGCCTATTCAGAGGATAGCTATGGATATTCTGGTGCCTTTGAGCACCCCAAGTTCCACAGGGAAGAAGTATATCCTAGGGTAGTATTTTATGCTACCAGATACCCTGAGGTGGTGGGTATATCCTCCATTGAGGCAAAAAAGGTACCAAATGCTTTGTTAGAGGTTTTCATCAGGGTAGGGTTCCCAAAAGAAATACTGACTGACAGAGGTGCCAATTTCATGTCAGACTTGCTGGCTTGTCTGTGAGAGTGCTGTGGTGTGAAGCACTTAAAGACCAACCCTACCATCCCCAGACTAATGGCCTGGTGGGGATATTAAACTCTACACTAAAGGCAATGCTATGGGCATTTTCAAACCAGTTTAAGGGGGTGTGGGACAAATATTTGTCCCATCTGTTGTTTGCTTGCGGAAATGTGCCCCAGGAATCCACAGATTGTTCACCCTTTGAGTTAATGTAATGGCATAGAGTGAGGGGACCTCTAGATTTGATTTTTGATGAGTGGGAGGGTGAGTGTGAATCCCACAAGCAGTCTGTTGTAGCATATGTCCTAATCTTCAGAACAAGGCTTAGGAAATTCATGGGTTTCACCCAGGAGAACCTGGCAGAAGCCCAACAGCAGAAAAAGTTCTGGTATGACAGGAATGCTTGAGCTAGAGAGTTGCTGTAGGGCAGCAGCTTATAGTTCTCATTTCTGTCAGACACAACAAGCTGCAGGCAGCTTGGGTGGGACCCTTTAAAGTGGTAAGAAAGGTCAGTGATGTTAACTACATGGTAGAACTGCTAGGCAGGAGGCAGGGGTACAAATTGTAACAGGCCAGGTTCTCCTTTCTGACTCAGTTACACAGCAAACTTTTTCATTTCTTCTAGCATGTCAAAGGGTCAGTTGCTAGCATCCTCTCCTGCTCAGCTGGTGAATCTGGGAATATTGAGGCAATGTTACAATTGCCTCATGTACACAGACAACCCTCTCCTCCTCCCACAAAACACAAATACATGCGAGAGATGCAACTATATAGCCAAACTGGAGGCTGAGCTCTCTCAACTCAGGACTGGCAAAACCAGACAGGAGGAGAAGGTAACCACACACACCATAAACCCAGTCTCACATAGAACTATCACAACTACAAATTAAACACATAAACACACAAAGACATACTGGAGGCACTGATCAAAAATCTACCAAAACAGCAGAGGCCTCCAAAGCAGACACCCAAACAACTGCCACCTCATGACATAACACAAGCAACACATAGATCACAAAGTCAGTGTGCAAATCAGTCACAGCCCTTAAGGCCAAACACAATGCCAGACACACTTGTCATAGGTGACTCCATAGTCAGACACACTGATGTCCCACTCACCAGACTGAACAAGGAGAGGGTCACAGTAAGCTGCCTCTGCCACATAACACAAGCACTCGGGTCACTCCACAGCAAATACAAGTATGACTCAGTCATTGTCCATGCCGTGTGAATGACCTGAGACGTACTCCCTGGACTACATGAAAAGAGACATAAAGGAGCTCTCAGATTATGTAGCCCAGGCTGGTATGACCCTGACCCTGAGCAGTATCCTACCTTCACCAAGAATGATGCCACAATACAGAGACAAAATGATCAGTTTTAATAATTGGCTTAATTTCTGGTGTCATTCTAAGGGGATCCAATGTCTGTCTGTCTGGAATTAACTGCTTGACAAGCCACGCTGCTTCGCAAGGGACGGCTTGCACCTGTCACCCTGATTCGGATATTGGCAAAGGCTCTTGCCACCCCCCATAGTGCCTTTTTTAGACAAGGCTCAAATTCTAAACCCAATGCCCCAGAAAACAATAATGGAAAAAAACTAAGGGTAATGCTGCTCAATGCCAGAAGTCTAAATCTCAAGATGCAAGCCCTCCTTAGTGTGGAGAACATCGATGTCTGTGCTGTGACTGAAACCTGGTTCAAGGCTCCTGAGAGCACCCGGCACTATCAGGTTTTACCTCATATCATGCAAACCCGGAAAAGGAGGGTGTATCCATATTCATCAAGGATACCCACACCTCCAGGCTGGTGGCAACTGACGAAGCATCAGAGACCATTCAGGTGCAATTAACCATAGGCAAAACTGCTCTACAGTTTGTAGCATGTTACAGGCCACCCTCTCAAACTCAGGAACCCCACACAGCCTTCCTGAAGACACTGGAGAGTATAAATGTCTCTCCAAACACCATCATATTGGGTGACTTCAACTACCCAAACATAGACTGGGAACATTACTCAAGCACCAATACCCTAGCCCAAAGGTTCCTGGAGTTCATAAACTCAAATGCTATGGAACAACTTGTCACCATTCCCACAAGAGGTGAAAATATACTAGACCTGATCATCACAAACATGGGGACAAAATGCTCCACACCGAAGTATATCCTCATTGGTGAGATCAGACCATAAACTAATCTCACTGGAGATCCACATCCGCCTCCACCCCAACAAAAGACCACAGTGAAGAACTTCTCAAAAGCCAACTTCACACTTCTTAAGACTGGTGTGGTATCCTTCAAGGCCCCTGAGCCATTGGAAACCACAACCCACGCTGCTGAATCCCTTAAATGCTTTCTACGAGCACCTCCAGGATTGCATGGATCAAGCAATCCCAAATAAAATCAAGACCCTTTCCACCAAAGGCAAGCCTGATCTAGTGGACCCCAGCCATAAACAAACTTTACAACAAGAGGAAAAGCTACTACAAGATAGAGCAAAATCCCTAAAAGGGAAGACATCTCTGATCAATACTAGTAAAAACTACGATCACTCATAAAATCATCCAAGGCCAACTTTGAGAAAATCGCCAAGGACTCAAAAGACAATCATAAGGCCTTCTTTAGCTATGTTAGAAATCTGGGTGGAAACTCCCAGATATGCTCAGAATTAGTCCAAAATGATACAAAAATCACTGAACCCACAGACATTGCAAACATACTGGCAGACAGGTTCAGAAAAATTCTCCCTCCCTCCCCAAAGGAGAAATATCTATCGCAGCAGAGTGTAGCGTCCCAATCATCTCAAATGCCCAGGTGAGAGCTGCTCTCTCAAGCTAAAAACACAGCATCAATGGGACCGATGGTGTCCCCGCTGTGTGCTACGAACTCAATGAGGAAATAAACCCACACATAAGGCTGCTGTTTAATCTTAGCCTTACCACAGGATAAAGAGTGGCGCAACTGTGGTCCCACTCCACAAAGGCGGTGCTTCTCTCGACCCTGGTAATTACCATAAGCTTAACAAGCCTGGTCTGCAAAGCTATGGAGAGGATCATAATGGAACTCATAAATAAAGACATAGGGACCTATAGACATTGGATCCTACCCAATTCGCTTTGTCAAGGGCAGATCATACCTCTTGAACTTTTTGAAACAGTCACCAAGGCCGTTGATGAGGGTAAGGTTCACACAGCCTACCTTGACCTTGCAAAAGCTTTCAACACAATACCCCACTCTGGTATCATAGAAAAGCTCACCAGCTTAAATGTAAACCCATATGTCACAAGATGGGTTGCAAACTGGCTCAAGGACAGAACCCACAGGGTTAGAGTTGCTGGTGCCATGTCAGACTCCAAGCCAGTCACAAGCAGTGTCCCACAGGGCTCAGTCCTGGGCCCCCTGTTGTTCGGCATCTACTTTTAAGAAGTGCAGGCAAACATAGGAGTATTGTGGCTGACAAAGTTTGCAGATGACTGCAAACTGGGCGCCATAGTTGAAAATCCATCAGACACAGATATCCTTCAGAGAGGTCTCATAGAAATGGATAACTGGTGCCAGAGCCATGGCCTTAAGCTAAACGCCAAAAAATGTATAGTCATACCCTTTGGTAAAAACAAGGTAACCCCAAGTTACCACATAGGTGGCAATCCATTAAGCACAGAAGAGGTCATCAGGGACCTGGGGACCCAAGTTGACAGTAATCTTTCTTTTGACACTCACATTGCCAAAGTGGTTAGGAGGACCTTCTACATTGCCCACCTGATTATGAAGGGATTCACATCCAGATCAAGGGAGGTCCCTGTACTCTTCACTTATCAGACCAATGATTGAGTACAATGCCCCATTCGAATGTATCTTACCCGACACCTGCAGCAATTGAAAGAAAAGTTCCTCACCAAAAGGATAAAGGGGCTCAAAAATATGCCATATGCTGCCCGACTGAAGAAACTCCAGCTCTATTTAGTTGCATACCGTCTGCTCAGAGGTGACCTGTGTCTGACATACAAGGCCATTTCCAACCCGGAATTAATGGACATGCTCAACCTCAAAAAATCCAAATCCACCAGAGCCACAAGAGCAAGAGACTTAAACCTCAACATGGATATAAATAGGACGTGCTGGAGGGACAGATTCATCACCCAGAGACTCCCTATGCTGTGGAACAGAATCCCAGTCCATGTGAGACAGAGCACCTCGCTGGCTCTGTTCAAGAGGAATCTTGACCAGTGGATGGGAGATCGTAGGTTTACCCCGGGGATCATCTCTGTATCACTGCTGGACAGAGGCACGGCAAACTAATGGGTATAGTATTCTTCAACCTAAGGGGTGGTGAAAGCCACACAACTCTGGCTAGGCTTATAAATGCCCTAGGGCAGATAGCCTAGTATGAACCTATGAACCTATGTTAACATGATGAAACCTTACCATAATAGAGAGGCCCTTGTGATGAATATTTGCAGTTGATGGAAGGAGGAGTCTGAGAGGGATCTGGTGACTGATCTTCTCAGTGAGACTCAGGCTGACACCTCAGTGTAAGGGGTAAAAATGTCCCAGCAGCTATCTCCTACCCAGGTTCAAGAAATCCATGCAGTGTTAAAGGAGTTTGGGGACATGTTCACTGGGAAACCATGGTGCACCCACCTGGTGCAGCACAATGTGGATACAGGACCCCAAAGGCCTATTAAGCAGCCCTTAATAGGGTGCCTGAGAGGGTCAAACAGACTCTGAAGGAGGAGATACAGGGAATGTTGGAACTATGGGTAATCTAGGAGTTCAGCAGTTGCTGGGACTCCCCAGTGGTGCTGGTACCCAAGGAGGAAGTTAACACCAGTTTCTGTGTGGATTACAGGAAATTAAATAGTCACACAGAGTCAGATGCTTACCAGCAGTGGTGGGGCTGTGGTAGCATTGTCACCTCACAGAAAGATGCTGTCTGGTTCGATTCTCAGCTAGAGCAATTTCTGCGTGGAGACATGCGTGAATGGGCGTACCTTCATTGAAGGTTGTGTGTCAGGGCTGGTAACTCAGCACGTAAAAACCAACTACCAATTATTAGTGGACCGGAGTTCCACTGTGGTGACCCCTAACTGGGAAAAGCCGAAAGAAGACTACTACAGAGTCAGATGCTTACCCCATGTCTAGGACAGATAAAGTCCTAGACCAGCTAGGTGGGGCTAAGTATCTTACCACTATTGATCTTACCAAGGGTTACTGGCAGGTGCCCTTTACTCCCAGCACTAGAGAGAGGTCAGCCTTTGTTACTCCTTTCAGCTTGTATGAGTGCACAAAGATGTCCTTTGGGATGAAAAATTCCCCAGTGACTTTCCAGAGGCTGGTAGATCATATGCTACCAGGAGCAGGAGATTTTGCCCTTGCTTACCTGGATGATATGTCCATTTACAGCCATTCCTAGCAAGATAATCTTCAGCATGTCAGGGAGGAGCTGATCAGTTCACAAAGGGCAGGGTTGACCATTAAGCCCAATAAGTGTCAGGTGGGTATGGAAGAGGTCTGCAACCTGGCACATACAGTGAGGAGTGGTAATATTAGGCCAGGACCTACAAAAGTGAAAGCAATTCATGGATGGCTTGCCCCTGTTACCAAAAATCAGATGAGGGCATTCATAGGGACAGCAGGGTACTACAGAAAGTTTGGCCCCAATTACAGTACCATAGCTGCTCCCCTCACAGACCTGACAAAGAAAAATAGGCCAAATTAAGTAGTGTGGACCCCAGCATGTGCGTAGGCATTCCAGAAGCTTAAAGGAGCTTTGGGATGACCTCCTGTATAAGCCACTCCAGATTACACCAAATAATTTGTTGTGCAGGTGGATGCTTCAAACCAAGGGGTGGGGGCTGTACTCAGTCAGGTTTCTTCAGAGGGAGAAGAGCACCCAGTGGTATATCTGAGCCATAGGCTTCAACCCAGGGAGGAATGCTATGTAGCTATAGAAAAGGAATGGCTAACAATAGTGTGGGCACTCCAGAACTTTCAGCCTTATCTGTATATAAGGAAATTCACTGTAGTTACAGCCCACAGTCCCTTAACATGGCTACAATGAGTCAGCCAGAAAAATGCTAAGCTACTATAGTGGTGTCTAGGGTTGCAGGCATAAGATATGACAGTGCAGCACCACAGTGGGGTTAGCAATGCCAACGCAGATGGGCTCTCAAGACAGGGACTGGAGTAAGGTATTATCAGATAGGTTCATCCGTGTCAAGCAGTGTTTCACAAGGTCACTTGAAAAACTAGCTGGAGTCTTCAAGGGGGGGAAGAAGTGTCACAAAAGGAGATACTGCCAGCCCAACTATATGGAATTTTGTAAATAATTATGTCATTTGTGAATATCAACAAGATTTATATAGAAGTGTGACAAAAGGAGATACTGCTAGCAAACTGTCTGGATTTTTATAAATGGTTATGTGTCATCTGTGAATGTCAACATGCTTCATGTAAGATGTGTGTTACAAATGCATTAGATCTGTATATCATGTATATGTCAAATTAGGTTTGTACAGACGTGTTTGTTGAAAAGATATTTTATAAAGTACTGAGCTTAAAAATGAATCCACAGTGTGCCCTGATGGAAGAGAACAGACATCTACATACACTACTGTAACTTTAAATGTATATATTTTAACAGTGGAAAGTGGAACTAAGGGGGTTAACTTCATTCCCGCAAAACTTCAGAAAAAAAGCTGAAATTAAATTACTTTATGACAGTAAGAGACAGGATGTCTATACTAAGGAGCTCTCTGTGTTGTCCGGAAGGAGAAATAATTAGTAGGCTTCAGATGTGGATGCTTTTTATTGTTTTATGACTTCCAACAGCTGCACTGATCTGAGGAAAAGTCCTTCCCTATGTATTTTCACTGGTGGATGTTAAATACTGCTAGTTTCAGCAGTAGGGTTTTATCTGGCATAGAGTCAGATGGCAAGAAATTATGTCATTCTGCAAGCTATCCCAGCAGTAATATTTGAGATATTAATTTAAATACTTTGAGAGAGATTGGGCATTCTATATTCTGCCTTGGACCTGACAAGATCCATTCACCACACATCTGCCTTGCTGCTCTAATTAAGTAAATTATTGAGATATAGTAATTCTCTTAGATGCAATCAGGAATATAGCAAAGCTTAACTTAGATTCTTTTCTTTATTAATTTGAGATTGTCCTGCAAAGTTGTTAAAATATTTCATGTGATTTTGAACTCTGATGTTACTATTATTTTATACTGAGTATATTGTTGTTCTTCTATTATTTATTTTAAATATATTTAAATATTTCATTGTGGCTGGTCTGCTAAGAGATATTTAAGTTCTGAGAGTACTTGCATATTTATTTGGTGACACTGTGTAGGCCACTTCTAATAGCTTTGCTGTTGTTCAGACTACCATTTGTATTAATACTAACATTACACAATAAGATTAGACACCCTTTGTTAAGGGCCTTAAAACAGCTGATAAGGAGTGACTGATGGCAGACAAAACTACCTTATACCCTCGGCAGAAGGGGGCATATCTAGTAAATCTGTGCCAGTCTTTCCCAGGTGTGTGCGTGTGTGTGTGTACATAAATCAAACCTCAAACAGTGTGTGTGTCAGCTACTTTGGCAGAGACACAAAGCACTGGTTGGACAGAGAGGGTGCTGGAGGTCTTGGCGTGGTCACTAAGCTGGTATCTCAATGCTATAGTTGTGCCAATGTGGGGTCATATTAGGTATCTGGAGAAAGAGGGAGAAACCAGTTCTGGACTGACTGTGGTCTCTGTGTGCTCTTAAGAGAAATTGCATTTGATGTAGAGAGCTGCATCTGGAAATACTGTGTATGCAACTTGTTATCCTCCCAATGTACATCCCCTACTGGTGCCATTGATGAGGATTGAGGCTCCTTGATTATTGGTCTAGTGGTGGGGTGTCACATGCCATATACAATAAAATCCATAAATACAATTAATACCATATACCACTGCTTTCTGATAACAATTACAGTTATTTAAATATACAAATGTATGCATATTAATTACCTGCATATTATTATGGCCTACATATTTACAGACTGAATAACTCTCATACATATATTCCTCCTGTATATCATTAGGTATGTATGTCTTTAAACAAAATAACAAAAAAAAAACTATCCCTCTACTTATTTCCCACCTTTCTAGAACTAGTAAAGTCCAGTTTTCAGATTTTGCTGAATTCTGTGCTGCTTGTAAGTTCCTTTGCTGCCCAGACCTTTCTAAGATAGAGGGAAGCTTCTCTGTTTATCAGTGAGAGTGCTGAGCTTTGGAATAGCCTATCTGTCACTAGAGGAGTGGTTTCAGCTCAGAAACTGTAGTTTTCTTGACCATTTTGGGCTATTTCTATCCCTTTCATCTTTCTGTTTAAAAACCTGTGTTTGCACAGTTTTTGTGCTTGTATTGCCTCAGCAAGAGCATGCCTGGGTGTTCTGCAGAGTCCTACAGCAGAGAAAGAGAAAAGGAGACTCTGAGTGGATTAAGTACCTCTGTTTTTTTTATTGCTTGTTTTTGCTAGCTGCATTATTCTGACCAATTTTTATTAACTTTGCTTCTTATCTGAACTGTTTTTGAAATCAAATACTGTTAGCACCTTAAATTATCATGTTTTAAGAGTGTTTTCATCTATTTAACTGTTAAGGGCTACACACTCAAGTGCAATAGACTGTTTTCTGTGCTAAAAGTGTTTTTATTACTGTAGTTGCTTTAATGTTTGAAAAAAAAATCCTATCCCTCTACTCATTTCCCACCTTTCTAGAAGTCCGCTTTTCAGATTTTGCTGAATTCGGGGATGTTTGTAAGTTCCTGTGTTGCCCAGACCTTTCTAAGATAGAGGGAAGCTTATCTGCTCATCAGTGAGAGTGGTGAGCTTTGGAACAGCCTATCTGTCACTGGAGGTGTGGTTTCAGCTCAGAAACTGTAGTTTTATTGATCATTTTGGGCTATTTCTATCCCTTTCATCTTTATGTTTAAAAACTCATGTTTGTGCAGTTTTTGCACTTGTATTACCTCAGCAAGAGACTGCCTCAGTGTCCTGCAGAGTGCTACAGCAGGAGAGAGAGAAAAGGAGACTTTGAGTGGATTAAGTAACTCTGTTTTGCTTTTTATTGCTTGTTTTTGCTAGCCACATTATTCCAACCACTTTTTTATTAACTTTGCCACTTATCTGAACTGTTTTTGAAATCAAATACTGTTTGTACTTTAAATTATCATTTTTAAGTGTTTTTCATCTGTTTAACTGTTAAGGGCTACACACCCAAGTGTGATAGCCTGTTTTCTGTGCTAAAAGTGTTTTTATTACTGTATTTGCTTTAACTTTTGAAAAAAAAATCCTATCCCTTTACTCGTTTCCTGCCTTTCTAGAACTAGTAAAGTCTGGTTTTCAGATTTTGCTGAATTCTGGGCTGTTTGTAAGTTCCTGTGTTGCCCAGACCTTTCTAAGATAGAGGGACACTTATCTGCTCATCAGTGAGAGTGGTGAGCTTTGGAACAGCCTATCTGTCACTGGAGGTGTAGTTTCAGCTCAGAAACTGTAGTTTTATTGGCCATTTTGGGCTATTTCTATTCCTTTCATCTTTCTGTTTAAAAACCCATGTTTGCGTGTTTTTTGCACTTGTATTACCTCAGCAAGAGTCTGTCTGGGTGTCCTGCAGAGTCCTACAGCAGCAGAGAGAGAAAATGAGACTTTAAGCACATCTGTTTTGCTTTTAATTGCTTGTTTTTGCTAGCCACATTATTCCAACCATTTTTTATTAACTTTGCTACTTATCTGAACCATGTTTGAAATCAAATACTTTTTGCACTTTAAATTATCATTTTTTTAAGTGTTTTTCATCTGTTTAACTGTTAAGGGCTACACACTCAAGTGTGATAGCCTGTTTTCTGTGCTAAAAGTGTTTTTATTACTGTATTTGCTTTAACTTTTGAAAAAAAACAAACAAATCCTATCCCTCTACTCGTTTCCCGCCTTTCTAAAACTAGTAAAGGCAGGTTTTCACATATTGCTGAATTCTGGGCTGTTTGTAAGTTCCGGTGTTGCCCAGACCTTTCTAAGATAGAGGGAAGCTTCTCTGTTCATTAGTGAGAGTGGTGAGCTTTGGAGCAGCTTATCTATCACTGTTGGAGTGGTTTCAGCTCAGATCTGTAGTTTTATTGGCCATTTTGGGGTATTTCTATCCCGTTCATCTTTCTGTTTAAAAACCCATATTTGAGCGGTTATGTGCATCGCTGTTTAACTAGGGTTAAACTATTCCCAGTGCCGTAAAGTCTGCTCTTCAATTTTTCCCTTAGAACTAGCCAGTTTCTTAGTTTTAGCACTTGAATCTGCTTCTTCAATCTCAGCAGTTGCTCAGAACTTGCTGTAAACATTAAATAGCTGTAAATTGCTACAGCACTCAACCTTCCTCATTACCTTGAGGAAAACAGCTTTTGTACTTACTGTCCTCATTTGCCTAGAGGAAAACAACGCGTGTATATTCCTCTCCTGTCTAGAGGAAAATAGTTTTTATTCAGGCATATCCAAGGGTCAGCTCCTGGTGTTTTCTCCCGTCTACCTGATGAATCTGGGCATCTTGGGGCAATGTAGCAATTGCCTCATGTACACAAACAATCCTCTCCTCCTACCACCCAACACTGCAACCTGTGAGAGATACACTTATCTAGCTAAAGTGGAGGCAAAGCTCTCTTCAACCAGGACTGAACTTGTCAGTCAAGAGGAGAAGGTTAACACTTGCACCACACCACACTCATCACATAGTCTCACTAAACCTACACTGCCAAAACCCACACATAGAAACACAAAAACATTTGCGGAGGCTCTCAATAATAATCTGCCCAAGCAACAGAGACCTCCAGAGCAGACACGCAGGCAACCTCCACCCCTCAACTCAACCCAAAAGACACATAACCCACAAACTCAGTGTGCCACTCAACCACAGCCCATAAGGCAAACAAATGTACCCAACACATTAGTCATAGGTGACTGTATAGTCAGGCACACTGATGCCCCACTCACCAGACTAAACATGGAGAATGTTACTGTTAGCTGCCTATCGGGTGCCAGGATCCACCACATAGCCCATGCACTCTGGTCACGCCACAACAAGTACACATATGACTCTGTCATTGTCCATGTTGGTGTGAATGACCTGAGAAGTACCTCCCTGGACTACATGAAAAGAGACATGGAAGAGCTCTCCAATCTTGTAATCAAGGCAGGTATGTCCCTAGCCCTGAGTAGCATCCTACCTTCGCCCAGAATGATACCGCAGTACAAGGACAAAATTATTGAATTCAATAATTGGCTAAGCTTCTGGTGTCATTCAAAAGGGATCCAGTATCTCTCTGCCTGGGATGACATGGTCGACAGGCCATGATGCTTTGCCAGAGATGGCCTGCACCTGTCACTCCTGGGATTTTAGATACTGGCTAAGAATCTTGCTGCCCCTATAGTGCCTTTTTTATGCAATGTTCAAATGACAAACCCACCACCGTAACAGGTACAGGCAAGAAAAAACTGAGGGTAATGCTACTCAATGCTAGAAGTCTAAACCTCAAAATGCACTCACTTGAGGCACTCCTTAAAATGGAGAACATCGATATCTGTGCAGTGACTGACACCTGGCGCAAGGCTCCAGAGAGCATCCCTGCATTACCAGGCTATAACTCATACCATAAAAAGAAAAAAACACACTGAACAACTGCAGAAATGGTACCATCCACTTTTACTGTGTTCCTAGTACTTCGGCATCAAGCCTTCCAGAGAATAATCATGGACAAGAATGCTGTACTTTACATACATTTCACTACATTCATTATTCAATTCAAATATACAATAATTGATCAATTAATCAGTGAGTCAAGAAAATTAAAATTTAAAGTGCATCCTGAGCAGTAATGTGCTTCAGAAACATTCAAAGTGCATCAAAACATATAAAGTGCAACCCCTTACATTCCTATAGCATTTAACATTATAATTTAAGAAGTTAATGCAAAAGCATTTATGCATCTCTAGATTAACAAATACTAAAACATTTTACCCTACAATGGTTTATCAATTAATTAATGTGTCAAGAAAATTTAAATCTAAAGTGCATCCTGAGCAATTAAAATGCTTCAGAAACATTTAAAATGCATCAAAAAACATTTAAAATGCAAGTTCATACAAAAGCACTTATACATCTGTAGATTAACAAATACTGAAACATTTTGCCCTACAATAGTTGATCAGTCAGTGAGCAAGAAAATATAAATCTAAAATGCATCCTGAGCAATTAAAGTGCTTCAGAAACATTTAAAGTGCATCAAAAATCTTTTAAAATGCAACCCCTCGCATTCCTATTGCATAAGAAGTTCATGCCAATGCACCTATATATCTTTAGATTAACAAATGCTTGAAGATTTAAATATTTTATCCTATACTATAAATCATTCATCCTATATGTCTATGCATTTATAAAATAATGCATATTGAAAAATTCCATCCTATACATGTAAATCTAACTTCATATTAAGACCATGGGGCCACAAAGTTCCAAAATTAATAATATATTTACTTTCTATCCATAACAAAATGAGTCCATATTCTATGCCTTGTACTGCATAAGGTTTGTTTAAAACAGAAAAAAATAAACTGCTAGTGTTACCATTGTGAACAGTGTGGGAATGCTGGGCCACAGGATTATTCAGCCTAACATGCCTCACATCCCCCAAATGCCCCATAATTCTTCTTTTCACCATTCTTCTGGTTTGCCTATATACCACATTACAGGACGATCACATCCAATGGCATAAACAACCCCACTGGTACTGCAGTTGTAAGATCCCAGGGCAATGAACTTCTTTCCATTAATCAAAGTACCTGAAATGTTCTTGACTTTGTCACGAACCTTGCATCTTCCACATCCGAAGGTGCCTATGGTGTTAGAACTAATTTCCATCCTACTTACCCTACTGTTCAATAATTCCTTCAGGTTGTGAAATCTACTATGAGAAAAAACAACCCTGCCCTTGAAAATGTTGCCCATTTCCTCATCCTGCTGTATAATAGGCCAAAACCTGTGCACTAACGCCTCCAATGTAGCTGAAAAAGGGGAAAATTTGTTAACAAAAAATATATCATCCTTGCCCACTTTATGATAATCTCCACGCCCATGATGTATTCCATGACTCCATACTCTCCGACCAGCAATTTGCTTTCTCACTTTTTCCTCAGCCCTATTTAACACCTGGTTAGAATACCCTCTCTTCGCCAACTTGCATCTAACGATGTTAAAATTCCCCATCCAATGTGGTTCTGTCATGAACATTGTCACTAATGTGCTTGAATTCTCCATAAGGGAGAGAATCAAGTAAATGTTCAGGATGCATGCTGTCTGCACTCAAACAAATTATTAGCCGCTGTTTCCTTATAAAATGGTTTAAAGGACACTAGCTTGTCTTAATCCACAAAGAACTCCAAATCTAGAAACTGTATCTTATGTTTATGAGTTTGATAGGATACTGTGATGCCATACTGATTCTGATTTAGTTCCAACATGAACTGTTCAAAAAGTCTAATCTCCCCTCTACATATAAAAAACAAATCATCAATATAGCATTTGAAAACTATAACATTTTCCAAAAAATATGTATTCTTATAAACACAGCTCTCCTAAAAAAACCCATAAAAATTATAGCATAAGATGGGGCAAAATATGCCCCCATAGCAGTTCTTGTTCTCTGTAGAAAAAAGATTGTCCTCAAAACAAAATACATTGTGTGTCAGTGCAAACTCCAACAGCTGTAAAAATATAACTTGTTCAGGGACCTTCCCCCAATAGTCTGGCTACTGCTTCCAGACCCCACCTATGAGAAATATTGGTATACAAGGGCTTAACATCAACAGTTGCCCAGAAAAAATCTTCTTGCCACTCAGTCCCAAAGTGTCTGTGAGCTCTTTACCATTTCTAATGTGTGAAGGGACTCACTTTAAATGCGCTTTGAATTGTGCATCCAGAAAAATACCAATATTCTGGAGATATCCCCCCACCCCTGACACTATGGGTCTTCCAGGGGGATTTGTTAAGTCCTTGTGTACCTTGGGAATGGCATAAAGCTTAGCCACTCTAGGATATTTTACATGTAATGTTTTGACATCAGTGGTGGAAAAAAATCCCAGTCTTGCTCCCTTTTCAAGTAATTCCAGCAACAAGTCATAGGTTCATAGATTAGTACTAGGCTAACTGCCTTTGCGAGCGATTTTAAGCCTAGTTAATTATCCCTTGTGAGACTCAAACCCTGCACCTTGTGTTTGTAAGGCAAATACCTTAACCATTAGGCACCCTCCAAACCCCATTATATGCATCCAGAACATTTGACTGCACCTTTTCATAAACCCCAACTTCCTCCAACAATTCCTTCACCATATTGTTGTATTTTACTTTAGACATTATTACTCAATTACCTCCCTTATCTGCCTGTGCAAAAACATCATCTTTATTCAAGCTTCTTAACTGTCTTAATGCATTCTGTTCATGCTTTTTCAAGTTATGGGGCTTGTAACTGTCATAAAACTTCTTATATTCAACTTGCAACTGTTTGTATAACACCTTCTCAAAATTTATTATGGCTGAGACAGTTCTAGGTGGATGAAAAGTGCTAACTTAAGGAACCTTAGGAATACTAAATTTTCCATAGCCAGTGTAATATAAAAAAACATCCCCAACACTATCCCTATTACTTTCAAGTTCTTGTTCATAAGCAAAAATATCCACAAACTCATTTTCATGCAGTGACAAATCTAGCAATGGTTCCTCATCCTCATCAATGCTGCACATTACATTTCCATTTGCATTTTCTGAATTTGTTTTAGAAAAAAATGCCTTTAAATGCAGTTTGTGATAAAAAGCACATTTTATTTATTTATTTTACATTTGTTGACCGGGCTAGTCTAACTGGATATATGTCCATTTTCAGTAGAGGCCCGGGGAGAAAAGCTCCAAGCATGAACGGTGACGAAGTTTACAGTACAGAGGCAACATTGGTCAAAAGAAAAATTATACTCAGCACAATAGTAAGTTTGAGCAAGACCCAATTAGGAGAGAGAACCCTTTTATTTTATCCTCATACTATGAAGGAAAGTGTAGTGACTAGAATTAGAGGCATAGGTTAGAGGAGTAGAGAAAGGGGTGAGAGCAGGAAGGGGAAAGAGATATTAGTCTGGGTTAGCACATGGACAAAGCCAGTGAATTTTAAGATGTTCTTTAAGATGTTTTTTAAATAGAAAAGTAGAAGCAAGAGTTGATATTTCAGAAGGAAGCTGATTCCAGTTTTTACCTGCTGTGTTTAAGAAAAGTGAGTCACCAGCTTTGTTCTTAGATTTAATAGAGGAAACTAGGAGCTTATTAGCAGAGCATAGTGTAGCCAGATTTTTGTATGGTGTAATCATATTAGTGAGGATAGTGGTGTTGTTGGGGTGGTATAGGATCTTTTGGGTGATAAGTAATTGTTGACAAGGTATACGGTTCTGTAATTCTAGCCATCCCAATTATTTGAGGTTGAGGCAGTGATGAGTTTTAAAGGGGGAGCAAGCGATGATTCTAGCTATGCTGTTATAACAGGTGGAAAGTTTGGAGAGGTTGTTTTTAGATAGGTTAGTATATATAGCAGAGGCATAGAAAAGGGTAGAAATAAGGTGGGTCTGGGCAATAGTTTTTCTGGCAGAAGGGGTAAGGAAGGGTTTAATTCTATAGAGGGTACCAAGTTTTTTATTAACAGACTTTATAGTGGAGTTAATGTGGTCATCATAGTTGAGGCGATTATCAGTTGTTACACCTAGTAGGCAGGTTGTAGTATCTGGGGTTATGTTGGCAGCATTGTTAGAGGTTATTGAGAAGAATGGATGAGGTGATTTATGAGTTGGAGTAAAAAGCAGTAATTTTGTTTTTTTGGGAATTAGGAGGAGAGAGTGCTGCATAAACCAATTTTCAGCATTATGGAAAACAGTTTGGGTGAGGGACTGGACAGAGGCTATGTTCTTAGCTGTACAGATTAAAGTAGAGTCATCTGCATATTGAATGCAGGTGGCTTGTGGAATGTTTATGTGTATATCATTAATAAATAAGGAAAAAAGAAGGGGACCTATGATAGAGCCTTGGGGTACTCCATTATTTACTGGAAGTAATGTAGACAGATTGTTATCCCAAAGTACTGCTTGCTGTCTGTTTTCCAGATAAGACCTAAACCATTGTAATGCATGTGGATTGAGTGAATTGGCTTTTAATTTGTCTAGAAGTAAATTATGGTTAACCATATCAAAGGCTTTTGACAGGTCAATAAATAGCGCAGAAGAAAAAGAGTTATTGTTATGATTTTTGTTTATAGAGTCGGTGAGGGATAGCAGGGCAGTCATTGTGCTATGGAATGGCCTGAAGGCATGTTGGCAGTTTGCCAGTGGATTATTTTGTAGAAAGTGGTTAAGTAGTTGTTTGTGAATACATTTTTCCATTATCTTAGCTATTGGGGAGAGAAAGGCAATAGGCCAAAAGTTAGAAAGCTCAATAGATGATCTATCTTTATGTAGAGGGATGATGTGGGATACTTTCCATATGGCAGGGATTTTGCCTTCTGAGATAGTTCTATTAATAAGGATAGGGATGGGATAGTCTATGACTTTTGCGGCAATTTGTAATTATTCAGCTGGGAGACGGTCAGCAGAAGGGGTGCAAGCTTTCAATTTTTGAAGGAGCTTACAGATGAGAGATGTAGGTACAGGTTGTATTTGAAAGGTAGGAGATGAAGTCTTTGAGGTATTTAGTGGGGAAGCAGTAAAAGGAGGTAAAGAATTGGCTAGGGTTAGAATGGCTTCTGTGAAGTAGTTATTAAAGGCATCAGAAATCTGGTTGGAGTTATTCTGGTTGAATCCTACAGGGGCAGGAGTAGTAGAGTGGCCTGGCTGAAGAAGTTTGTTTATCCCTGACCAAAATTTTTGTGGAGTTTGTTGACTGGTTTGTTGGAGGTGAAGGTATAAGTCTTTTTTGTCTCTAAGAATATCTTTCTTGGTGGCATTTCTTAACTGTTTAAAGTGGAGGTGATCTGATGGACATTTGGAGGCTCTCCATTTAGCCCAGATTTTATTTCTGAGGAGCATCTTTTGCCTAGTTTGTTTTGTGAGCTATGGAGCCAATTTGGTTCTTATTCTAGAAGAGCAATAAGGTGCATGGTAATCTAGGATTTGAAGAAATTTGGTGTTAAAGTAGGTCACTGCTTCATCAAGTTCAAGATGAGTCATTGGTGACCAGTCACATGTTTGTAGTTCGTTTTGGAAGCTGTTTGGATTAAAGAATTTTTTAGAGCGGGAGGTTTTGAAATTATTAGTAGTTGGGATATGGACTTTTTGTCTAATAATGTAGGTAAGTATATGGTCGCTGATATAATCAGGAACGGTTCCTGGTGTATAAGTTTCAGGGTGGCTATTAATAAGGATCCAGTCGAGCATGGTTTCCTTACTGCTAGGTTTGTGGATTCTAGTAGGAGTGGTTATTATTTGTGAGAATCCGAAGAGATTTGTGTGATTAGTAGGGTTAGGGGAACTGCAGGTGGACCAGTCAATGTAAAAGTCACCCAGTACAATGGTCTCCTGGGGTAGTTGGGTAGAGAGGTAACTAAGTAAATTTTCAAGAGTATTGATATTGTTACCAGGGGGGAGATACATGCAAATTAGACAGATAGATTTGGAGTTGTTGATTTGGAGTTTGGCAGTCAGGGTTTCAGACTTTGTATCTAATGATGGGAGCACATTAAAGGGGGAAATTTGGAGATTAGATTTATAGAGAATGGCTATACCTCCACCTTTTTTGGTTTTACGGTCACATCTAAGGATATTATAGCCAGGAGGGGTAATTTTCTGGTCCAGAGTAAATGGTTTTAGCCAAGTCTCTGTAAGGCAGAGAATATCAAATGAGTGCACTTCTAGGAGTGCATGCAGGTGGAAAATTTTATTGTTCATACTTCGAATGTTAAGGTGAGCTATCAGGAGGGAATTAGGTGGTTTAGTTAATGTAGAGCTCACAGGCAATGTTAAATTGTCTAGGTAATTGGTATTGTCAGTATTGGGGCCAGGGTTTGCATGAATATCACCATCTAGGAGGGGTGTTGCTGGGTATATTGTAGAAATTTAAGGATTTTGTAGAAATTATTAGAATTCTTTTTGGTAGTAAAGTAAGTAACATGGGTTGCTCTGTGATATTTTGGTAGTATATAGTTAGAGGTACAGGTTATGTTACTGTGGCTAAGGGAGTAGATGAAATAAGATGATAACGTTTGCTGGAAGTGATGGTTTTGTTCAGGAAAAGAAAGAATTTCTAAGAAGGTTAGTGAGTAAGGTATTGTAAGAGAGGCTATTGTGGTAGTTAAGAGTAGTATGTTTGTGAGAATAGTTTTGTGTGTCGGGGCCATTGTAATAAGTAGAAATGAGGTAGGAGTAATTTGTGTGAATAGGTGAAGCAGAAAAAAAGGAGAGAGTGTTGAAAGAGATTAAGCATGGTTAAATTATGCAAATAGGAAATTAGTGGAGGTTGTAAAGGAGTTGATTTGGGAAGTAGTCAGTGCAGTAAATGGTGAGGAAAGGTGAGTAGCCCAAAGAGAGTTAATTATTACTAATGAGGAATGATAGAGTTAGGGGAGTGGCTTAGTGATGAGGATGGTAGTGATAGGATGAGAAAAATGGGGGAATGGTTAGTGAAGTATAAGATTAGGACCACTGGGGGTGGGTGGGAATTGGGGTAGGGTAGGGGAGCGGAGTGAGCCCGCAGGGCGAATGGAGCAGGAAGAGCCAAGAGAAGGAGGAGAGTCTGAAAAAAACAATCAGTGGAATACTAACTATTAGAGGTAAGTTTAGGGGGAGGTAGATAAGGAGGTGATAGGTTAACTACTAGTCAGAGTAAGTAGGGTAGTTCAGTGGAGTGTAGTAAATATGGAAGGTTAAAGTGGGTCTACAATGAAATAAGTAGTGTAAAATGAGGTCCTAAGTATGTCTAGTGGAATACTGACTATTAGAGGTAAGTTTATGGGGAGGTAGATAAGGAGGGGATAGGTTAACTACTAGTCAGAGTAGGTAGGGTAGTTCAGTGGAGTGTAGTAAATATGGAAGGTTACAGTGGGTCTACAATGAAATAAGTAGTGTAAAATGAGGTCCTAAGTATGTCTAGTGTGAGTCAGTAGGAAAGATATAGAGAGGAAAAGGGTACCATCTAGTGGGCAAAAGCTATACAGCAGCAGTGGTACAAGGAAGGTAAGGAGTAGAACTGGTAGTAAAGGAGAGGAATAGTGAAGCCAAGAAGGGGGAAGGGGAGGAGGTAAAGAGAAAAGGTGTAAGGTTGCTGGCTGTCCTGGCAGGGAAGGATAATAATTATATATACATTCGTTATTTAGACAAAGTAACATTAGTATCTTGTAGATAAGATACTTTCTTGCTTCCTTGAGGGGGTAAGTTCAGGGAGAGGTAAGCCTCTATTCCTTGATAGGAAGAGACAGCAGGTGCAAGTTTTAAAATAGAGAGTCCAGGTCGTCCACATATTTCTAACATTATGTCTGTCAAGGCTGGAAAATATGTTGGTACAAATTTCATTCCTTTCAAAAGTAAACTATACATGTTATCGTCTAACTGCAAATCTGATAGATTAATAATATTTAACATTTCACTTTGACTCACTGAATGTAAACTATTTACATTATTCCAGACACACCTGTTATTATGCTCCTCATTACACGTGACAACAACATCATTAGTAATGTTAAGTCCAAAATGTCCAATTCACTGATTTTCTTCATTTCTTCCTGTTCTGCCACCATTCAGCCATCTAACCTGGACTGGAACATCAAAGATGGAGGAATGCCCATATTCATTAAAGATATCCACATCTCTAGGCTAGTTGCCCAACATAATGCATGTGAAATTATCCAAGTGCAACTAACTCTTGGCAAAACTGCAATCCAAATTTTAGCTTGCTACAGAGCCCCTACCATGCCCCCGGATTCGCATTCCTCCTTTCTTTATAAACTGGAAAACATTAGGGTTCAGCCAAACACCCTAATAATTTGAGATTTCAAATACCCCACCATTAACTGGGAACACTACTCATGTACCAACTCTTTCACTCAATGCTTTTTTGAATTCATAAATTCCAGTGCCCTGGATCAACTTATCCACACCCCCACCAGGGGCAACAATATCCTAGACCTGCTCATTTCCAACATGAGTGACTGGTGTTCCACACCTGAAGTCAACTCCTCATTGGTCAGATTCAACCACAAGCTAATCACCATAGATATCCGCATCCTGCCCCCACCCTTCATTAAGGAAACCCACTGTAAAAAATTTCTCCAAAGCCAACTTCATGCTTCTTAAGATAGAAGTGGCAAACTTCACGACATCCATGCAGTTGGACAATACAGTTATGACTGCTGAATCCTACACAAATGCACTCTATAAGCACTTGTGAGTGCATGGATCATGCTATCCCCAAAAGAACCAAGATGCTATCCTCCAAAAAAAGGAAGCCAATCTGGTGGTCCCCTGCTATAAACAAACTCTACAACAGAAAGAAGAAACTGTTGCAAAAAAGAGTAAAAACCCATGAGTGGAAGAGCTACCTGGTCAACCTCAGTAAGAAGCTGAGATCCCTCATAAAATCCTCCAAAGCTAGCTACAAAAACAAGATTGCCACTGAATCCAAAGACAGCCACAAAACATTCTATAGCTATGTCTAGAATCTCAATGGTAACACCCAGATCTGCTCTGAGTTACAGCACAATGGCACGAAAATCACAGAACCAACTGATATTGCCAAAATCCTGGCTGATAGGTTCAGTGCTAACTTTACCCCCCTCTCACCCCCTAAAGGGCCCATATCTATACCAGAAGATTCCGTAGCCCCTGGAATCACAACTGTGCAGGTAAAAAGTGCACTCTCCAAAGCCAAGAACACAGTATCCATGGGACTGGACAACATCCCTGGCTGCGTTCTACATGAACTTATGAACTTATGGCTAGGCTTGTATAGGCCCAAGGGCCGATAGCCTAGTACCAACCTATGAACCTATGAACCTTCAGAAAGAACTGGCCCCCCACCTAAGCACCATGTTCAATCATGGCCTCACATCAGGCTTTTTACCCACTGAATGGCGCACAGCAACAGTCATACCAATTCACAAAGGGGGAGCTACCACAGACTCAGGGAACTATTGGCCTATTAGCCTGATGAGCCTGGTCTGCAAGGCCATGGAACATATCATCATGGAACTCTTAAAGAAAGACATTGGAAACTCTGGACCCTACCCAGTTCGGGTTTGTGAAAGGCAGGACATGCCTCCTGAACCTGATCGGCTTCTTTGAAACAGTCACCAAAGCTGTAGACAAGGTCAAGGCAGTTCACACAGCCTATCTGGACCTTGCTAAGGCTTTTGACACCATCCCCCATTCTAGAATTATAAATAAACTCACTAAACTGGGTATAAATCCATACATCACAAGATGGTTCGCCAACTGTCTCACTGACAGAACCCACACTGTGAAAGTTGCAGACTCTAAATCTGACTTCAAACCAGTGACAAGTGGAGTATCACAGTGCTCTGTCCTGGGTCCTCTCCTGTTTGGAATCTACTTCTCTGAATTACAGGCTAACACAGAGGGCCTGTGGCTGATGAAGTTCACAGATGACTGCAAATTAGGTGCCATAGTCGAGTCCCAAAACGACGTGGACATCCTACAAAAAGGCCTCACCTAGGCAGATGCCTGGTGTCAGAGCTATGGCCTCAAGCTCAATGCCAAAAAGTGCATTGTCATTTCCTTTGAAAAAAACTCTGTATCCATGAACTACCACATAAGCAGCAGTCCACTTAAGGCCAAAGGTGTGATAAGAGACCTTGGGACTCAGGTGAACAGTAGTCTCTCCTTCAGTGGTCAGGAAATCCTTCTACATGGCACACCTCATCACAAAGGGGTTCTCATCCAGGAAAAAATAGGTCATTGTTCCCCTCTACTCAACACTCATTAGACTCATTATTGAGTACAATGTCCTTTTTGGAATGTACCTCACAAGACATCTGCAACAGCTAGAAAGACCACAGAAGTACCTCACAAAGAGGATTAGGGGGCTAAAACAGATGCCCTATGCTGACCATCTCAAAAAACTCCAGCTTTACTCAGTAGCATATTGCCTACTCAGAAGTGATCTCTGCCTAACATACAAAGTTATGTCAAAGACAGAGCTGTTGGACATGCTACACCTAAAGAAATCCCAGTACCTCTGAGAAACACGCTCTAGGGACCTAAACCTTGTCACCACAATAAACAGAACATGCTAGAGGGATATATTCCTGTCCCAGAGACTTCCCATACTCTGGAACAAGCTACCTATCTACATCGAGCAAAGTTCCTCATTAACACTCTTCAAGAAAAGTCTTTGATGAGTGGATAGGAAATAGGAAATTCACCCCGGGGATCACTTCTCTGGCTCTGCTCAACAGGGGCACAGAAAAATAACTTCTTGGGTGGCAAAAGCCAGGGAACCTTGTTGGCTAGCCTTACATAGGCCCTTGGGCTGATATCCTAGTACCTACCTATGAACATATGAACCTATAAGAAGCATTCCATGGGCTTGCAGCACAACAGTGGGGTTAGCAATGCCAACAGAATGGGTTATCAAGACAGAGAATGGATTAAGGTATTCCCAGATAGGCTCATCCCTATCAAGCAATGTTTCTCAAGGGTCACTTGAAAAACTAGCTTGAGTCTTCAAGGGGGAGAAGAAGTGCCACAAAAGGAGATACTGCCAGCCCAGCTATATAAAATTTTGCAAATAATTATATGTCATTTGTGAATATCAACAATATTTATATAGAAGTGTGACAAAGGGTGATACTGCTAGCAAGCTGTCTGGAATTTTATAAATGGTTATGTGTCATTTGTGAATGTCAACATGCTTTATGTAAGATGCTTGTGTTATAAATGTATTAGAACTGTATATCATGTATATATCAAACTAGGTTTGTACAGACATGTATGTTGAAAATATATTCTGTAAAGTACTGAGATTAAAAATGGATCTACAGTGTGCCCTAATGGAAGAGAACAGACATCTACATACACTACTGTAACTGTTTAAATGTATATATTTTAACAGTGGAAAGTGGAACACAGGAGATTACCTTCATTCCAGCAAAACTTCAGAAAAACTGCTGAAATTAAATTACTTTATGACAGTAAGAGACAGAATGTTTATACTAGGGAGCTCTCTGTGCTGTCCTGAAGAAGAAATAAGTACTAGGCTTGAGATGTGGAAGTGTTTTATTATTTTATGACTTCCAACAGCTGCACAGATCTGAGGAAAAGCCCTTGCCTATGTATTTTCAATGGTGGATGTTAAATACTGCTAGTTTCAGCAGTGGGGGTTTTACCTGGCATAGAGTCAGATGAACAGAAATGACATCATTCTGCAAGCTATCTCAGCAGTAATATTTGAGATATTAATTTAAGAACTCCCTGAGAGAGACTGGGCATTCTGTATTCTGCCTTGGACCTGAAAAGATCCATTCACCACATATTTGCCTTGCTGCTCTAATTAAGTCAGTTATTAGGGTGTAGTAATTCTCTTAGATACAGTCCAAAATATAGCAAAGATTAATTTAGATGTTTTTTCTTTATTTATTTGTGATTGTCCTGCAAAGTTGTTTTAAATATTTCCTGTGATTTTGAATGCTGATGTTACTGTTATTATATACTGATTATTTTCTTGTTCTGCTATTATTTATTTTAAATATATTTAAACATTTCATTGTGGCCGATCTGTCTAGAGATATTTAAGTTCTGAGAGTACTTGCATATTTATTTGATGACACTGTGTAGGCCACTCCTAATATCTTTACTCTTGTTCAAACTACCATTTGCATTAATAGGAACATTACACAGTAAGATTAGACACCTTTGTTAAGGAGTGACTGATAGCAGGCAGAAATGCCTTATAATCTGGGCAGAAGAGTCATACATAGTAAACCTGTGCCAGCCTTTCCCAGGTGTGTGTGTGTGTGTGTGTGTGTGTGTGTGTGTGTGTGTGTGTGTGTGTGTGTGTGTGTGTGTATACATAAATCAAACCTCAAACAGTGTGTGTGTGTGTCAGTTAATTGGGCAGGTGCAATTATTTAAAGATACAAATGTATGTACATTAATGACTTTCATATTATTATTATGGCCTACATATTTACAGACTGAATAACCCTCATACATATATTCCTTCTGTATATCAGTAGGTATGTATGCTTTAAGAAGCTTTTCATGGGCTTGCACAAGTGTATAAATACTGAGAACATGTGAGCCTGACTGCCATTTGGTAGTAAGCTGTTGAGGTGTAATCATGCATGTCTGTTTTTTGGGGGGGTTTTTTTGGCTTTTTCCAGTTAGGGGTCACCACAGCAGAACTCCAGTCTGCAAATGATTGGCAGTTGATTTTTATGGTGCCAAGGTGCCAGCCCAACGCCCAACCTTCAACAAAGGCACACCCATTCACGCATGTCTTTTGAATGCCACTCAACCATGGGGAGGACATGCAGACTCCACACAGAAGGTGCTCCAGCCAAGAATCGAATGGGAGAACCTCTTGCTGTAAGGCAACAACACTACCGCTGCACCACCGCGGCTTAATCATGCATGTCTGTGTAGTCTGTCAATCAGTTCATTTATATTTTGTATTGCTGCTATCCATCCTGATGTGCTTCTATGTAATAAAGCATATAAACAAACTATCCCACATTTTTATCTTCAATTGTAAACCAAGACAAGTGACATGGGATACAAAAATCCAGATTCAAGGCCAAGAGGCAATTAGTTAATACAGAGGATTGGATCATCCCTTCTACACGTATAATTGACAGAATAGGTCAGAAACAAATTCCAGGTATCAAAACTTTCTTAAATGATTTCTTATTCAAAAAATATAAAACAAAGCACTCAGAATGCTCAAAACACATTCCTAGTTAAACTAAATGTCCAAAACTGCAATATATTAATAAAACTATTTGAAGTAGTTATGAAAATGTTTGAAATAGAGTTTGAATTGCATAACGTATATACTGCTTTTTGGCATTAATTAAAGCTATTCAAGATATCCTAAGTACACAAAGTGTTTGCAAGTTTGTGCAGTATTACAGTGCAGTTATTTCACAAAATACAGACATTTCAAAGCATATTTCACAAAGTACAGTAGTTTGAAGAGTTTATTGTGCATTTGAATATTATTACAAGTACTGGCTGTGTGTTCATGTTCATACATAATTACAAGGGCCATTTTTTCAGTGTGTTTTGGCATATTTTGTTGGCATGACAGACGGACTTTGAAAACCAGGTCCTCTTGTATTTGATAATAATATTGCAGAGAACTGTAGTGTGTTTGAGTAAGAGTATGATATTTTCATACAAGCTGCATTTTCTGATAAAAATGACCATACAAAGGCATTTGTTCTGCTTAATTTAGCTGGTTCAGAAGCCATAGAAAGACAGTATTCATTTGTGTGTGCAGCTACTGTATTTTCAGCGTAGGGGGGAAACTGTCATTTAGTGGTACCAGCTGAATCAAGGGAAGACCTCAAGTGCTTAACACATAAATTTAGAGAAACGTGTAACCCCCAAATGAATATTACAGTGGAAAGGCACTTACTTTACACAAGAGAGCAAAAGTCCGGGAAAACATTTTGCAGCATATACTGACTTGAGAAACAAAGCTAAAATGTGAAGAGTTGGTGATTTAAGGGATGAGTTGATAAAAGACAGACATATGTGGTATTATAGATGATGCTGTGACAAAGATTTTGCTTCATAACATTGATTTAACTTTGAATAAGGCCATTGAGATCTGTCAGATATATATGAGCTCACAGAAAAGCACACAAATATGATTACAAATGAGAAATGCATGCTTCCAGTATCTTCTAATGCTCATGTTAATAGTATGCAGCATGTGGTTAAAAGAGACAGGCCCGAGCACATGGCAGCAACCTGTGAAACCTGCAACAGTGCCTGGGAAACTCCATAACTTTCTAGCAAATTCCAGAGTTCACAGAGTTTCACTGAAGCACAAGGGTGAGTCAGCAAGCTCAAAGCATTTGCCCTCACCTAGCCTCATAGTCAGCTGCCATAGCTGTGGTGGCAATCATGTGTCTAAAAGAGAAAAGTGCTTAGCTTTTGGTCAGCAATGTCGCAGATGTAAAAAGTAGAATAATTTTCAAATATTTTGTAAATCAAAAGAGGCTCATTCTTTTATTAAAAGAGAACATTCAAAGAGACAAGTTGATCAATTAGAAAACTGTAACCCTACTTTTTATTTTGATGGTGTGTCTGTGCTTAATGAAACAGTCAATGCAGTAGATTTATGGGCAAAGAATGAAGTATTTTGCACTGTTCAGATAAATGGAAGACCCATAGAGCACAAAGTTGACACAAGTTCACACTGCAATGTTATATCAGCAGAAACATTTGCTAGAGTATGTGCTGGTGAGAACCTTGATTTGGCAAAGTGTGCGAAGCTTGTTGCTTATGGTGGTGAAGAAATTCAACAAAAAGTAAGTAGTGCTTTCATGTTACTTTGCTGAGAACAGCTAGACTTGCAATTTTACATGTTCAAAAGGCACGTACAGTCATTATCAGGCCTCAGAGACAGTTTGAAAATGGGACTGCTTTCATTTAATAAGGAATTGCACCATGTAAGCTTAAAAGACCACTGTTCTAATTTTGCCCAGTCTATTTTCTCTACCTATTCTGATATTTTAGAAACTAGTAAAACTCCCAGTTTTGTACTCCATGAAGTTAGGACCTGAAGTCAGCCCAGTTGTCAGACTGGCCTGGAAAGTTCCAGTAGCTATACAGAACAGAGTCATAAATATTGAGCATGTGCGAGCCTGGCTGCCATTTTGTAGTAAGCTGTTGAGATGTAAGCATGCATGTCTGTGCAGTCTGTCATTTAATCAGTTTGTTTATATTTTGTTATATTTTGTACTGCTGCTATCCATCCTAATGTGGGTCTATGTAATAAAGCATATAAACAGACTACCCCAACTCTTCGTCTTCAATTGTAAACCAAGACGAGCGACACCCCCCCTTACAATTTCCCTACAAAAATTAAAATGAACCACCCTTTTTCAGTTACAAATCTAACAATATTGAATCACTGTTGATAATATCCCAGAACTTGCAACTATCCCTCAAGCTCCTTCAATAAAAGGGCATACAATGTAAGAATATATATATATATATATATATATATATATATATATATATATATATATATATGTGTGTGTGTGTGTGTGTGTGTGTGTGTGTGTGTGTGTGTGTGTATGTATATATATATATATATATATATATATATATATATATATATATATATATATTTATATACACACACACACAGATATATATATATATATATATATATATATATATATATATATATATATGTCCTTATTCAAATATTTGTGTTTATTACATCTTTCACCATGTGTAGAGGGCCTCTTACATGAACATTCAGTCCTTCATTACAACTTCGGAAGAGACAACAGTAAAGCTTCTTATGCATTATATCACATGCCCTCCTTTTAACTGACCCCTCCATATTAACCTCTGCACTATGTTACATGCCATCCTTCTGAGTGACCCCTTATTAGCCTCCACAAAACATGCCCTCCTTCTGAGTGACCTCTCCTTATTAACCTCAGCACTATATCAAACACCTTCCTTCTGAGTGACCTCTCCTTATTAAACTCTACACTGCATCACATGTCCTCCTGAGTGACCCCTCGTTTTTAAACTTTGCACTATATCACATGGCCCCCTTCTGAGTGAGTCCTCTTCATTCGTCTCTGCACTATATCATATATCTTTCTGAGTTACCCCTTCTTCAATAATCTCTGCAGTATATTACATGCCCTCCTTCAGAGTAACTACTCCCCATTCACTTCTGCACTCTGTCATATGCCCTTCTGAGTTACCCCCACTTCAATAACCTCTGCAGTATACCACATACCCTTCTGAGTGTCCACTCTTCATAACCTCTGCAGTATAATACACACCTGAGTGACCCTTTTCATAAACCTCTGTACTATAACATGCACCCTCCTCTGAGTGATCCTCTTCATAAACCTCTGCACTACATGACATGCCTCCTTCTGAGTGGCCTCTACTTATTAACCTCTGCCTATATCATATCCCCTCCTTCTGAGTAACCCCTCTTCAATAACCGCTGCACCATTATCATATGCCCCTCTGAGTGACACCCCTTCGTTAACCTCTGCACTATCACAGGTCACCATTTTGATTGATCCTTTCATTAATTCTGAATGGCCCCTCTTCATTAACCTCTGCAATGTATCACATGCCTGCACTATATCACATGCCCTCCTTCCAGATACCCCCTCTGCATTAACCTCTGCACTTTATCACATGCCCTCCTTCTAAGTAACATCTCTTTATTAACCTCTGCACTATATTACATCCCCTCCTTCTGAGTTACCCCTCTACATTAACCTCTGCAATATATCACATGTCCTCTTTCTGAGTGACTCTTCTTCATTAATCTCTGCACTATATAATATGCCCTCATTCCAAATAACCCCACTGCATTAACCTCTGCACTATATGACATCGCCTCTACTGAGTTGTCCTTTATATTAACCTGTGAGCTCTCTCACATGCCCTTCTTCTGAGCTGACCCCTCTTCATTAACCTCTGCACTATATCATATGTCTCTTGCTAAAAATTGTCAACATTTGAATAACGTCCTCTAGGCTCCATACCTATCAACTGTACAAATTTTCGCAGACTGTCCAGATTTTTGCCTCATGGTTTTTGTCCTTTTTTCATAAAATTCTGTTTTTCTGGCAAATTAGTAGGAAATCATTAAAGATTAAAGTTAGAAAATAATGACAGACATTTGAGTTTCACACTTCATACCCTTCAGAAAATTCATGTTAATGCAAAACGTGTGATTCTATCAACTTTCTAAGTTTGTAAAAACAATATTTAAAAATTGTCCCTACTTTTGGGCATTTGTCCCACTTTCATTTATGGCTTTGCCCAGATTTCTTGCTCTAAGAGGTTGAGAGGCATGCCTCTAGCCCTTAAAAACTCTCCATAAAGTCAATACTTAATGAAATGGACAGGAAGTGGGCTATCTGTGCTTGAAAAGCTGTTAACTGCTGTAGGCTGTTTTTGGTAAGCTGGCTGTGTTTTTCCATTCCTGAAATATATATGCATGCCTGACAAGGATGAAACACAAATGCAAATTAAATTCAATAATGGTTGTTCTGCAATCTATCGAAAAACAATTTAAATTAGTAAAAGTAACCTTTTGCAAAAAAGAAGAGGTAGTCAATGTAAAGTTTATAAAAACAACATTCTGTGTGAAAAAGTTATCAGTATCACTTAGTACAGAGGACTAAATGCCTGGTGTCAGAGCCATGGCCTCAAGCTCAATGCCAAAAAGTGCAGTGTCATCCCCTTTGGTAAAAACTCTGTACCCATGAACTACCAGATAGGCAGCAGTCTACTTAACACCGAATGCGTGATAAGACACCTTGGGACCCAGGTGGACTGTAGTCTCTCCTTTGATAGTCACATGGCCACAGTAGTCAAGAAGTCCTTCTATGTTGCACACCTCATCATAAAAGGGTTCTCATCCAGGAAAAAAGAGGTAATTGTTAGCCTCTACTTGACACTCATTAGACCCATTATAGAGTACAACGCCCCTTTTGGAATGTACCTCACAAGACATCTGCAGCAGCTGGAAAGGCCACAGAAGTACCTCACAAAGAGGATTACTGGCCTCAAACAAATGCCCTACACTGATCATCTCAAAAAACTCCAGCTTTACTCCATAGCATATCGCCTACTCCAAGGTGATCTCTGCCTAACATATAAAGCTATGCTAAACCCAGAACTGCTAGACATGCTACACCTTAAGAAATCCCAATCCCTCTGAGTTATACACTCTAGGGACCTAAACCTTGTCACCACAATAAACAGGACATGCTGAGGGGATAGATTCCTGTCCTAGAGACTTCCCATACTCTGGAACAGGCTACCCATCTATGTCAAGCAAATTTCTTCATTAGCACTCTTCAAGAAAAATCTTGATGAGTGGATGGGAAATAGGAAATACACCCCGGGGATCACTTCTGTGTCTCTGCTCGACAGTGGCACAAGAAAATAACTTTATTGGGTGGCGTAAGCCAGGGAACCTTGTTGGCTAGGCTTATGTAGGCCCTTGGGCCGATAGCCTAGTACCTACCTATGAACCTACGAACTTGTTAATGAACTGCTTCCTGTTCCAAGGGTACAACATATGAGTTTTTTCTCCCCCATTTGCCTACTGTGTAGACTTGAGCAACAAGTTTAGACAGACAGTGCCTTGTGGCAACTGATAATTTTTGCTAGGCTCCTTAATAGCCTCCTAGATTGCATGCCTAGAAACTACCTATGAACCTATTAGTTCTTTTAAAAACCATAAACAACTTTGAGACAAAGAAAATGCCAATGGGCTACTGACCAATACCCTTCATGGAACCCACCTGTTCTTCATCGACTAATATAACAGTTTCAGTTTGGCCCCAGTACTCTAAAATATAGGTTCATCTGTTATTAGTAGGCATGCAGTCGGGGAGAATATTGAGGAGCCTAGTCCAAATTTCCAAAACAATGTCTGGTTAAGTGACTTACTCAAGGTCACACAGTAGGCAAATCAAAGCTTAGGGAATCAACCTGTGCACTGCAGGAAGCACTTCATTAACTACTCCTCTAAGCTAACTGCCAGACTTGTTTTTACATTTGCTGGGAAATAACTCTATAATTTATAATATCTTTCCTACCCAATTCCCTTTGAGGATATCCACAATATAATAAAAACAGCAAATAGCAGTAAGTGCGCCACATGGGCTAGTGTTAGATCTTTATTCTTTACTATCCACATGAACAAAATCCATTCAATAATAACATGCACATCTTCTTCAAACAATAAAAAAACTCAATGCTTTCTGCAGCATGTCTTTACAAAAGCCGAAAAACTGCCTAGAACAACCTGAACTGCTCTTAAATCCCAACAAAACTAAATTATTGATATTAATTCCTGCACACCAGCAAACAACTACAATCAAGCTGGTACAAAATACAAAACTGCTAGAAATAATAATTATCAAAATGTAAGATTCAACCAGCACATTCCACAAATAACTTCAAAATAAAATGTAAACTACCACTGCTTTAGAAAATCAAATACTGTCTGATATAGCAAGTAGGGAAGACAAAACCCTAAACATTCCTGATCTCAAATGTCCTGTATACCTCATCAGTTTTCACTAACAGATAATCAAGTCACCTAACTAAACAAAAGCAAATTTATCACAACATTTACAAAGTTCATAACTAATCACATCAACTAAACAAACCATTATCTAATGCTAAAGTCATTCAACTGCTTGCTTCAGTGCTTTTTATTAGCTGCAGCAGTTCTTGTTCCTTACATAGGGCACCAGAATAGCTAAAGTTCTGCTTGTTGGGCTGCATTCCAAAGTTCTGTGATGTATACAGTATATAGGCAGTGACCGGTTGGAATTACCCAATCCAAAAAACATACAGTTTAAAGTTGCTTGGTCTTCTACAGCCCTGAAAAATTCCAGGCCACCGGTCAATTATTAAACTGATGCATGACCTACAGACACCTGTGCTTACAAAACCAGCATCTAGTATTTATGCAAACATATAACAATCATAGTGGTTACTGTCTATGTACTGTATACATCGCAGAACTTTGGACTGCATTCCCAACAAGCAGAACTATACCTATTCTGGTGCCCTATGCAGTTCTACTTCGAAGGTGAGGAACAAAAACTGCAGCAGCTAACACAAATAAAGCACTTGAAGCATTCCAACCGTACCCACAAATACAATATCAGCATTCATTTCTGAACGATGGTACTTCACTACTGTTCAGTCCACATCTGACAATTGTTCACCCTAACCCTTTGTGCCTAGGAAAGTTTCCTACCTGTCCCAACCATTTGTATGTCTCTGCAAACAAGTAACTGAAAAGTTTTATCCCACCAACAAATCATAACCTCAGCAAAACATCAATCCTGTGGATCAAATGCTAGTGATATGCCCCTCTCTAGGCCACCAAAGCAAAGAACTGAAAAATCAGACTGATATTCTTATAACCAAAGAATTTAGCTGAAGTGATATGCAACTGTTTGTATACAATATGCACATGCCTTATCTACTGTCTAGATGCAGACTTGCATATCTGCATATTATTGTGGACAGTTGCACTCTCTACAATACATACTAATAAATTTCTTCAGCTACCAGCTTGCACAGTTTGAATAACAATCTCATTTAAAGCATACTGAATGATTTTATATCTATATATATATATCTATCTATATATATATATATATATATATATATATATATATATATATATATACATATATATATATATATATATATATATATATATATATATATATATATATATATATATATATATATATATATATATATATATATATGTGTGTGTATATGGTTCCCCTTCAGAAGGTTGAACGGCTGAAATTTCGAAATGCATATGGCCGAAGCCATATGCTCGAATTTCAGAAGCTCGACCTTCTGAAAGGGAAATAAAAAAAAAACAACAAAAAACAAAACAATGTTTCTGCAGGGGGGCAAGCCCCCCTGCACACCCCACACCCCCCGCTACTTATTTATTCCAACTCCGAGATCGCACTACAGCGCAGAAAGGGAAATCTCCTATTCTGCACTATATGCCGATCCCAATTCAGATGGTCGAGCTTCTGAAATTTCGAGCATATGGTCTCGAAAATATGTATTTCGAGATTTCAGCTGTTCAACCTTCTGAAAGGGAACTATATATATATATATATATATATATATATATATATATATATATATATATATATGTGTGTGTGTGTGTGTGTGTGTGTGTGTGTGTGTGTGTTTGTGTATATATATATATATATATATATATATATATATATATATAGACATGCATATATGGGTCCACTATGTAATCTCGAAATCCTGAAATCCTGAAATTCAGTATTTCGAAATTACATAGCCGAAAAACCAAGCACAACTCACAATTCCAAAAACACACAACCGCGAAATTCAAAATGCCGAAACTACACTACACATACAGTACACACATAAACAAACACAAAACTCCCCCCACAATCAAATAAATGTATTTACACTATAGATAAGCAGGGGAGAAAGCCACCCTGCACCCCCCATAGGGGGGCTGTGCCCCCCCACCTACTTATATATTCTAACTCCAAGATCGTACAAACAGAAACACAAATGAAACTCACACACACGCACATCTTACAGTCCCTCACACACACACATCACAGTCACAACACACACACACACTAAAGCCCTTAACCAACACATTTACACACACAAACTTACCTAAATTCAACTGATACATCCACACACCGCACCAGCAGAAGCAGAAATTCAACATCTCTGTGCTTTGGGATTTTGAATTTCGTGCTTCTGCCAGTTTCAGAACTTTGAGTTTTCGGCGATGTAATTTCGAAATACTGAATTTCGGGATTTCAGTATTTCGAAATTACATAGTGGACCCATATATATATATATATATATATATATATATATATATATATATATATATATATATATATGTGTGTGTGTATGTATATGGTTTGCAATCAAAATCTCGAATGTACATTCTCTGTAGACAGGATATTGGACATCAGATGGCCACTTTACATGTTGCCAACCATTACATGCCCGATAGTTCATATCAGTGAATGCCATTGTGTATTCTCTGATATGAACTCGATCTAATGACTAGAGATCATGGTACAGTGTGGAATGGGACATTCATCCCTTTCCTCACTGCAGTGCGATCTTGGAGCTGGAATATATAGTTAGCAGGGGGTTGCAGGGGGGCTTGCTCCCCTTGCAAAAACGTGATGTGAAGTATAGGAGTTACACTTACCTGAGCTCCAATATGGACATCATATTCGATATTTGGCGAAAATGTCGAATCTGCTGAATTCATTCAGCAGAGTCGACATTTCACATAAGTAATATTTTGTGATTCAGCATTACCATTCAAGGTTCTGAATGGATTTTGTTTAAAATTTTGAGATTTTGATAGTAAGCCACACCTATATATATATATATATATATATATATATATATATATATATATATATATATATATATATATATATATATATATATATACATATATACTGTATATTTATTTATGTATACACATACATAGTCACACTTAACTCCATTCCATACATCCATACATCCATGCAGAATTCCTTCTTCACATTTTACACAAAGAGCCAGGGTGTCATAACAAGAGTCAGTAGCCCGTCCACCAACTGAATGTCTTTGAAATGTGAGAGGAAACTGAAGCACCTGAAGAAAACCCATGCAAACTCCACAAAGTAGGCACACCAACAGAGAATCAAACCAGAGAACCTCTTGCTGTACGGTGACAATGCTATCCGCTCTGCCACTTTTCTGCCCTTACACACACACACACACACACACACACACACACACACACACACACACACACACACACACACACACACACACACACACACACACACACACACACATTCACACACATTTATACAAACCTCAGTTTTGGAGACTGCTGTTTCAGCAAAATGTTTTGCTGAAAGAACTTTCGCCAGCAGTAGAGAATTCCATTTTTACCATTTGCTGTTGTGTGGTCTTGTGGTAAGTATATTTAAGTTTGTGGAGAGGTGCCCCACATAAGGTGGCAGTGGGGCTATCCCCCCTGCAAAAACAGATTTATTTTCAGTTTCACCAAAAGTGCTATTGGTGAAACATTTTCAGAGTGTTTAGCTGTCAGGGGAAAAAGGTGTTGATCTGTTGATATGATTCCATTTACACACACACACACACACACACATATATATATATATATATATATATATATATATTGATATATATATATATATATATATATATATATATATATATATTGATATATATAGAGGCCAGTGCTTACTTGGGCTAAAGGGAAGTTCTCTGTGTTCACCAGTGGCAGTGGTTAACACTGAGCAGCCTGCCTGTCCCTGTAGGAGTGGTTACTGCCTAGAAACTGTAGTTTTATTGGCCATTTTGGTCAATTCCAAACTCCTTAATCTATTTCTCTTAAAACCCTGCAACTGTCTTTTTGCGCGGTTATGCGCACAGAGCAGCGTCGGGCAATGCCGGTTAGCTGGGGTTTGCTATTCCTGACTCCACAAAGTCTGCACTGCAAATTTTCCCTTAGAACTAGGCAAGCCTCAACTCAAGTTCTTCAGATCAACTGCTCTTATTGCAGCACTTGCATAACCCAAATCAGCACTTGTCCAAATCTCCTAGACAGCACTATTATTTTCCAAATCTCCTAGACAGCACTATTATAATACAGCATAAGACCCTCGATTGTCCCCAAGACAAGTGAAAGTTACTTTTCCAAGCATGTCCAGAGGTCATCTTCAGGTGTACTCTCCAGTTCATCTGGTGGAATTGGGCATCCTGAGGCAATGTCACAACTGCCTCAAGTATACAGACAACCCTCTCCTCTTACCTCTAGACACAAACACTTGTGAGAGATGCAAATACACAGCCAGACTGGAGGCTAAGCGCTCTCAACCCATGACTGTAACAGACAGTCGAGGAGAAGAGACACACTAGCATCATACCACCAGTCACACATGGATCTACAAAACAAGCACCGGCAAAACATACACATAAATACACAAAAACATATTCGGAGGCACTAGGTACATAAAAAAAACAGGGCCCTCCAAAGCAGACAAGCAAGCAAGCAGACAAGCAAGCAACCTACACCTCCAAACACAAGCTAGAAAACACATAATTCACCTTAGCAGTGTGCCTCACGACAGCCTCTAAGGCAAAACACCATACCCAACATGCTAGTAATAGGAGACTCTATAGTAAGGCACACAGATGTTCCACTCACCAGGCTGAACAAGGAGAAGGTTACTGTCAGCTGCCTGTTGGGTGCTAGGATCTGCCACATAACACAGGCACTTAGGTCCCTCCAGAACAAGTACAAGTATGATGCTGTCATTGTAAATGTTGGTGTGAATAATCTAAGATGTACCTCCCTGAACTACATGAAAAGAGACATTGAGGAGCTCTCTGATCATGTAGCCCAAGCTGGTATAACCCTGACCTTGAGTAGCATACTACCTTCACCTAGAATGATACCACAATACAAAGACAAAATGATCAATTTCAACAATTGGCTAAGCTTCTGGTGTCATTCTAAGGGGATCCAGTGTCTGTCTGCCTGGGATGACATGATAGACAAGCCTCGCTGTTTTGCCAGAGATGGTTTGCACCTGTCACCCCTAGGTTTTCAAATACTGGCCAAGGCTCTTGCCGTCCCCATAGTGCCTTTTTTAGGCAAGGCTCAAAGGGCAAACCAACCACCGTGACCAGCACAGGTAACCAAAAACTAAGGGTAAGGCTACTCAACGCCAGAAGTCTCAACCTCAAAATGCACGCACTCACAGCACTTCTCAGTATGGAGAAAATCGATGTTTGTGCAGTGACGGAAACCTGGTTCAAGGCTCCAGAGAGCACCCCAGCACTACCAGGTTACAATTCATATCATACCTTCTGGCCTCAGTTACCGGATCACAGTACAAAGAGCGGAGGTGTATCCATATTCATCAAGGATACCCACATCTCCAGGTTAGTGGCGCAGCATGATGCCCCAGAGATCATCCATGCGCAACTATCAGCAGGCAAAACCACATTTCAAGTTGTAGCCTGTAGCCTACCATGTCCAAAGATGCTCAGTCAGCATTCCTTGAGGCATTGGAAAATATAAAGGTCCTACCCAACACCATAATTCTGGGTGATTTCAACTACCCTGGTATAGACTGGGTGAACTACCAAAGTTCTAACTCCTATGCCCAGCGGTTCATAGAATTTATAAATTCAAATGCCCTTGAACAACTGGTATGTTCTCCCACTAGAGGGGACAACATATTGGATTTAGTCATCACAAATATGGGCGCCCATTGTACCACACCCGTTATCACTCCCTCTTTAGTCAGATCAGACCACACACTGATAACCCTGGACATCCTCACCCCTCCACCTCCCCCAGTCAAAGAAACCATCGTAAAAAAACTTTCCAAAGCAAACTTCAAACTACTTGCGTCAGAAGTGGAAAGCTTCACTATTACCTTGCAGAAGGATAATGATATCCAGGATGCAGAATCCTACACCACGGCACTTTATATACATCTTCAGGATTGCATGGACCGTGCTATCCCAAATAAAACCAAAACTCCTTCCTCAAGCAAGAAGAAACCAGTCTGGTGGACCCCGGCCATAAGCAAACTATACAATAAAAGGAGGAGACTTATACAAAAAAGGCCAAATCTCAAGTAGAAAAATCATCCCTGATCAGCATTAGTAAGAAATTGAGGGCCCTCATCAAGCCAACTAAAGCCAATTTTGAAAAGAAAGTTGCCCAGGATGCCAAGGATAACCATAAGACCTTTTATGGTTACGTCAAAAACCTAAATGGCAACGCTCAGGTATGTTCTGAACTAGTACAAAATGGAACAAAATACACTGACCCCACTGACATTGCCACCATCTTGGCTGACAGGTTCAGTGAAAATCCCCCCCCCACCACCTACAGGGCCTATTACTATTCCAGGGGATTGTGTAACTCCAATTATTACTGATACATTGGTTAATAAGGCTCTATCTAAAGCTAAAAACACTGCCTCCATGGGACCAGATGGTGTCCCAGGCTGTGTCATACGTCAGCTCCAAAATGAATTAACCCGCATCTGAATACCCTGTTCAGTCTCAGCCTCTCGACAGGGTATGTGCCCATAGAATGGCTCACAGCAATGGTGGTTCCGCTGCACAAGGGTGGGCCCACAACCGACCCTGGGAACTACCGACCAATAAGCCTGACCAGTCTGATCTGTAAGGCAATGAAGCAAATCATTATGGAACTCATAAATGGAGAGATTGGGAACCTCCAAACACTTGACCCCTCACAGTTCAGCTTCGTCAAGGGCAGATCATGCCTCCTGAACCTGGTGGACTTCTTTGAGACAGTTACTCAGGCTATAGATAAGGGAAAGGAGGTACACACAGCTTACCTTGACCTTGCTAAAGCATTTGACACCATTCTCCATTTGGGTATTATTGATAAACTCACCAACCTGGGCATAAACCCTTACGTCACAAGATGGATCACAGACTGGCTCTCAGACAGATCCCACAAAGTAAGAGTAGCGGGTTCTATGTCCGAATCCAGACCAGTAATGAGTAGTGTGCCTCAGGGCTCTGTCTTGGAGCCCCTCCTGTTTGGCATATACATCTCAGAAGTACAGGCAAGCAGTGAAGGGCTGTGGCTGACCAAGTTTGCGGGCGACTACAAACTGGGTGCTATAATAGAGTCTCTGGCTGACATGGATATCCTCCAGAAGGGCCTTAATGAGACTGATGCATGGTGTCAAAGCCATGGTCTCAAGCTAAATGCTAAAAAATGCGTAGTAATCCCCTTTGGAAAAAACAGAGTACCCGCGAACTACCACATAGGAGGTAACCCTGTGAAATCTGAAGAAGTAATAAGGGATCTAGGGACCCAAGTAGATAGTCAGCTTTCCTTTGATAACCATGTTGCCAAGGTGGTTAGAAAATCCTTCTATGTGACCTATCTGATCATGAAAGAGTTTGCATTAAGATCTAAGGATGTAGTGGTGCCCCTCTACTCTTACCTCATCAGACCCATTATTGAGTACAATGCACCAATTTGAATGTACCTGGCTAGGCATCTCCAGCAGCTGGAGAGACCACAGAGGTACCTCACTAAGAGGATTACTGGCCTCAAACAGTTGCCCTATGCAGCACAACTGAAAAAACTAAGGCTTTTCTCTGTTGCATACCGCCTTCTCAGGGGTGATCTCTGTCCAACATACAGAGCCATGTCCAACCCAGTGCTGCTGAACATGCTCCATCTTAGCAAAACCAAATCTACTTGAGCTACACGCTCTATGGATATAAACCTCAGCACAACAATGAATAGAACATGCTGGGGGGATAGATTGCCTTCACATAGACTTCCCTTGCTACAGAACAAGGTCCTGATCTACATAAGACAGAGCCACTCACTATCACTCTTCAAGAGGAGCCTTGACGAGTGGATGGGTAACAGAAAGTTCACAGCAGGGATCACACCAACAGCACTACTAGATGGGGGCCAAGGGTACTAGCTGCTAGTACAAGGGTCTAGGGAACTACTAAAGGGGCAGTGAATACCACACAACATGGCTGGGCTAATATATGCCTTCAGCCAGATAGCCCAGTACCTACCTATGAACCTATGATATATATATATATATATATATATATATATATATATATATATATATATATATATATATATATATATATTGTACACACACACATATATGTGTATATATATATATATATATATATATATATATATGTGTGTGTGTGTGTGTGTGTGTGTGTGTGTGTGTGTGTTTGTGTGATGACCGTGCCCTGGCGCAGGAACCAAGGAGCCTCAATCCTCACCACTAACACCAGGGAGGTTGTCTCATAGAAGAGGAAAGGATAACTAATACACACAGTAAAGTACAATTTCCCTTAAGTGCACACAGAGATCACAGTCAGTCTGGGGCGGGTTGCTCCTTTGCTCACCAGGTCCCCAATAAGACTCCCCACTGGCACAACTATAGGGTCCAGGTCTCAGCCTAACTGGGCAAGCTAAATCCTCCAGTACCCTCTCTGTCCAACCAGTGCTTCATGTACCTGCCAAGTAGCTGACACAACACACACACACACTTTGAGATAAGTATTTATACAACTTCACAGACACTCCTGGGAAAGGCTGACACAGATTCTCCAACTGACAAACTTTCCAGATTGTGATCTTGAAGTCTGATAGCCCCACTGGTGACGTATTATTGGATGAAACAATCAAGCATATAAAAGCAACAGATCCACCAGAAACTGTTCAGAGTTGGATTGAACTACTTACAGGTAAAAAGACTATTAAAAGTGGTAGAATGTGCCTTGTATGATAAGATTGTTGCTATTATTCAGGTACATGTTGTAGATGGTAACGTCTGTAAACAGTCTAAAACAGATACTTGATATCAGGATGACACTAAGGTTTCTTAAAGCCAAATGCTGTTTGTCTTCTGGCTAGTTTTGCATCCATTGTGAGTTCCTGTGGTGAGAGGTGGTATCCATCTCAGAGTAATCTCTGCTGTCATTACTTGTAATGCTCTAATATGTCAGACTGATTTTACTGCATGCCATCTTCATTTTTCTTAGTTTTTTTGAAACCATTAAGGCTCTCAACCTTTCTGTCATGGATAGTTCATTTATCAGTTTTCTCTGACTTTCCAAGAGTTGACAAGCAGAAGACTTCTGTTTTTCTTGTGGGGATTAAAATTAGTAGTTTGCCCACCGTTGTGCTGTAATTACTTCACAGAAACTTGCTTCATTAAGTGCTTCAAACAATATCACTTTATTGAACAGCAATTTCATGCCTTCCCCTCTACTGAAAACAAAGTTCAGTTCAAAATATTACATTACAACTAATACATATAATGTCTCTTTCCTAATTACTCTCCTGAAAAAAATATATAATAAAGTATCAAATCCCACTTTGGTGTGGAGATTTCCAACCAAACCCAGATCCTGTCTTCTATAATTCCAACCTTTAATCATCTCTCTTCCAAAATCACTGTCCAAAAGTAATCAGAGACCTGGGGACCCAAGTCGATAGTGACCTCTCATTTGACACCCACATTGCCAAAGTGGTCAGAAAGACTTTCTACCCTGCCCACCTTATCATGAAGGGATTCACATCCAGATCAAAGGAGGTCATTGTGCCCCTGTGTATGATTGAGTACAATGCCCCATTTGGAAAGTACCTCACCAAGAGGATCAAGGGTCTCCAACATATGTCATATGCTGCCAGACTAAAGAAACTCCAACTCTATTCAGCAGCATGGCCATGTCCAGTCAGAATTTGATGGACATGCTCCACCTCAAAAATCCAAATCCATCAGAAAGATTTGAACCTCAGCACAAATATGAATAGGACATGCTGGAGGGACAGATTCATAACTCAGAGGCTTCCCATACTCTGGAACAGAATCCCAGTTCATGTTAGGCAGTGCCCCTCACTGACTCTCTTCAAGAGAAATCTTGGGTCATCTCTGTGTCACTACTAGACAGAGGCACAGTAAACTAATTCTATTATGTAAGGGGGTCTTCACTGTGTCACTACTAGACTGAGGCACAGTATTCTCCAACTGTGCCCCTTTACCCAGACTATATGGTAGTAATTATTGCTATCACCCAGTTAATAATATCAGCTACTAAAAGGCCCTTAAAAGGGTGTCCAATTATTACTGTGCAATATTATTATCCAATGGTAGTATGGCAAACAGTCAAGGCTTACTTTAGAGTGGCCTGTTGCAATAACGTCTATATATATGCAATGAAGTCTAGAGCTTATCTCTACACAAATCAGCCACAGATAGAAGGTTTTAAAAATATTTAATAATGAATAATTAAAACACAAGACAAAACTACTACACCACAGAGATATCTAAGAGTTCAGAGATCACACAGAAACTTAAAATAATACAGTAGGACAGGTCTGATTTCAAAGAAAATTACCTAATTAATCTTTACTAGCTTTAACTATTCCTACAAGAAATCACAGTGCTAAAACTTACATGTGAGCATAAGGCAGAGTGCTGATAAGCTGGATGTCCAAAGTCAAAATGCTTTTAGTCTCTTTTGAGAAATAGTATTTAAACATTACTAACAAACATGTCTCTAAGGCCCTCACCAAATTACATCATCTTTGACACTTAGGTTTTCCCAGTATTCATATTGCATCATCTTAACACCTGGTCTAAGTTCTCAGGCCACAAACTGCATTATTTAGCAATCTAACACCTACTCAGAAACTTAAAACAACACAAGGCATTTCACATATACATTCTAGCAGAAATTAGAGCAATAAAGCACCTTCCACATCTAAATTCTGGTCATAAACTTTAGCCTTAAAACAATGGGCATGAAACCTTCATCCAGCCACACTGGAGCCAAATTGTAAAACATTAAAGAGATTCATAAGATCTTTTCAACTTAAAAAGACACATTTGAAATACTTGGTTTGGTTTTCCTTACAGCAGATGGCAATGTTGCAACAATCTTGAAGTTCACATTTTACAGTGTTTTCTTACATTTAAAAACACAAGCCTGTATTTTACATTTATTTATACAGTTGATAGAATTATGTTTTAAATTCTAATTGACTAGGCTGGCAGCCTTGGCCCATCTCTCCCCAATCGTCACAATATATATGTTGGTTTACTTCTACTTATCGAAATGATGTTTCTCTGAACATCAGTTAACCGAGTGCACTTTGCCGAATATTCAGTATTCAGAAGTCTAACATTGCCTAAAAACAAAACACTGAAATATACCTATCTACAAAGCAAACACAAAAAAGCATACATTTCCTAACAGTTTTTCAGGGGGCAAGCCCCACTGCAGCCCCATGTGGGCAGGGGGCGACCCCCTGCTATTTATATGTACCAACTCTAAGATCGGACTACAGTAACAGCAATGGTGGATTTGATAATCTCAGCTGTAGTGCAATCTCCATTTAAATGCACAGCTTCTGTAAAAATAATTTTCCATATGCTCTAAACTCAACACATTATCTACATATCCCCCATGCAACACAGCTGGTAAGGTAGACGAGATGATACATAAACAATGTATACATGTACTTCTCTCACTACCAGCTTTACATTCAGCAGTTCACTAAAATGCACTTCGGCAATGTTAGTTTAAGTGGTATGTACTCTATAGCTGCAACCATTTCATTGTGTGCTAAAACACTGCTGTTTGTCATGGGTGGTACAGCTTGTAATGGTCGAAGTTCATTAAAATGTTACATAATTACAGGGCTTTTCCCCTTTTTTGAGTTTGTGCAACCCTGTTGTTAGTATATTTAATTTCTGAGGCACAAGGAGTGGAGCCCCCATGAAGTGAAATGTAGAAAGTAAAGCCACCCCCCCACATAAAAGTTATTTTTTGTTTTTATTTTGGTTATCGCAAATGTAACCTATTGGTTTATATTTGAGATCACTATTTTTTCAGTGATTTTAATGGTGATTAATGGCAATCTGTGATAAGTTTGTTTGATGTTTTGTGTTTTGATTAAACTTGATGGCAATTATTCATTATAACTCATAAACATACATACACAGACATATACGTATATATATATATATATATATATATATATATATATATATATATATATATATATATATATATATATATATATGTATGTATGTATATATCAACAATCCATCCAACAGTTTCTGCATAACTCTGCTATGTTTTCCAGCTTGAAAGCTAATAACCAAATCTCACCTCCCCTAGAGTACAGATGTACATTCCTCAGTTCCTGATTTTGGCCTGAACACCAGTTGAATCTGCTTACTTCAGTCTTCTTGGAGGTTTCTACTTCCAGTGCTGCTAGTACTACCCATTTGCCATACCTCTCAACTGTCCAGACTTTTGCAGAAAGTCAGGATTTTTGCCTCATATTTTGGTTTTAAGCTCATAAAATGTTGTTTTTCTGGCAAAATCACTGGAAATTCATCAATGATTGAAGTCAGAAAATAATGATAGACATTTTGGTTTCAAACTTCATATGCTTCAGAAGATCCATGAAAAACTTATTCTTCTATCAACTTTCTAAGTCTGTAAGAACAGTGTTTAAAAATTGTCCCTGTTTCTGGGCCGTTGTCCCCCCCCCCCATTATTTATGGCTTTATCCAGATTTCATACTCTAAGAGGTCTGCTACCCACTGAGACTTAGCATGATCTAATATGCTTACCTAATTTTGTTTATGTGATTGTCATCTATAAACAAAGAGTCTATCCTACTGGTCTGTACTGAACTGTTTCTTGAGTAAGTAAAGCCTGTTTCCCTGCAACTAATATTTATTTATTTATTTATTTATTTATTTATTTATTTGTTCATTTATTTTTCATTTATTTACTGGGAGAGTCTGACTTGGCATGAGTCCCATTTTCAGTGGAGGCCTGGGTAGAAAGCTTCACAAATGTTAGTACAATAACTGAAATACACAAGTTAATAAAGTACAGTACAAAGTACAGCAGCTGTTGTATGCTAACACAGTAAAATAAGCATAGAAAAGTATACTATATAAGACAACATATGAAAAATGTACAATTCAGTTGTAGGACAAACCATACAGTTATATGGTTCAGTCATATAATAGTTAATAAAACACAAGTTGTTTGAGTTCTGAACATTGAAAGTAACTGTTGTAAGATAGCACAGTAATTTCAACATAGGTACCAGTATACTGTATAAATATGTACCATTATGGGAGGTTAACCAGGTTCTGAACAAATACATAACCAAAGTCTGTTTAAATGTGACTGGAGGAGCTTTTTGAAGTTATTTTTGTTTTCTGTTGTCCTAATATCTGGGGGTTGAATTCCATGTTTTTGCAATATAAGTGGAATAGAGGGAGTCCCAGAACTACTTTTGCTTTTGGTAATGTTAACCAATACTTTGTTGGTGGATCTTAGTTGGCATTGGTTAGAATAGCTTTTAAGAAGGCCCTGTAGTGCAGAAACTTTGTCGGGCCTGTATAGGATTTGGTGGGCCATTGTAAGTTGGTTATATGTAAGTAGGTTAGGTAAGTCTAGCCAAGATAATTGCTTGATTGCTAGGCAGTCATGTGTAGTGGAGGAAGAGTTAATAGCAAATTTAGCAATTTTATTGTAGCAGGTGTTTAATTTCCTTAAGTCTGTTTTGTTTAGGTTGATGAGTATGGCAAAGTCATAGAGCAGTGTAGAGATTAGGTGGGTTCTAGCAATGTTGGCTTTACTATTGTTGGTGAGGTAATTTTTGCATCTATATAGGGTTCCAAATTTTTTATGGACTTTATTATTGTCTGTGCAATATGCATATCGAACTTCATGTTGTGATCTATGATAACTCCTAGCATTTTGGTGTGCTGGACAGGTGTGATAGGGGTGTTGTTATCTGAGTATATTGTAAATGGAGGTATGGGGAATAAGGCTCTTATGGGATGGAATATCATTAGCTGTTTTTTTTTTTTTGGGTCAAGTATTAGTTGAGAGTTGGCTAACCAGGTTTCAACAATGGCAAAGGATTCTTGAGTCAATTTTTGGAGTTGAGGGAGTGATGGGGCAGAACAAATTAGGGTGGAGTTATTGGTGTACTGGACAAGGGTTGTATGTTGGATGGCTTTGTGAAGTTGGTTGGTAAAGGTATTGAATAGGAGAGGACTGATGATGAATCCTTGGGGGAACCCAGGGTGACAGATAGGCAGTGAGAAAGAGAATTTTGCCATTTTACTGTCTGTTGGCAGTTAGCTAGATAGTCCTGAAACCAGTCAAGAGTAGAGTGGCTTAGATTAATATTGGAGAAAGCAGTTAGGAGTTTAGAATGAGAGACCATATCAAAGGCCTTGGAAAGATCTAGGAAAACAGTGGAGACAAGGCTGCACTTGTTGTGATGTTGATTCACAGTATTGGTAAACCTAATAAGGGCTGTGGTGGCACTGTGATTGGGACAGAATCCATGTTTGTCTTTTGTCAGCAGATTGTTAGTAAGGAGATACTTCATTATTTGGGAATGTATACATTTTTCAAGGATTTTTGACAGGGGAGATAGAATGGCAATTGGATGGTAATTAGATAGTTCCATGAGTTACCACCCTTATGAAGAGGTATTATATGTGAAATTTTCCATAGAGAGGGAATGCATTGATCTGACAGAGAGTGATTGATTAAAAAGGAAATGGAATAAGAGATGGCTTTGGCTGTGATCTTGAGGTATTCTGTAGGTACGTTGGCAGCAGCCAGAGCTGTAGATTTATGTTTATTCAGATGCTTGTATATTATGATAGCAGGAACAGGTTGCAAGGAGAAGCAGTTTTGGCTAATAGGTGAGGATGCTAGGATTGGGACTGAAGTTGGAGAATTATTATTGGTAGGGCTAGAATGGATTTGGTGAAGTATTCTTTGAATTTTGTTGCAATATTATTGGAGGTGATATCAACATTTGGGGTGGAGTACTGGTCTTATCCAGCTGCATGATTTTATTAATGGCAGCCCAGAACTTTTGTGGTTATTTCTGTGTCTAGATTGGATGTTTGTATAGTGGTTATTTTTGTCTATCCTAATTTGTTTTTTGGCTTTGTTCATTAGTTCCAGGAATGCCTGTTTATTAGTTGGGATTTTATTGTCATGCCATAAGTCCCATGCTTTATCTCTTTGTTTTAGTAGTAGTTGGGTATCTTTGGTAAGCCAGTGGCCATAGATGGATTTAGTTCTAACAGTTCTGATAGGGGCGAGGTAATTTTGAATGTTAAGGAAAGTGTTGTTGAAGTAGTTAACAGCACTATCCAGGGAGAGAAATGAGAGTGGTCTCCAGTTGCACTGATTTAGTGTAGATATGAAATCTTGGGTTTTGAAATTCTTTGTACATCTAATTTGTTGGAGGGTGGTGGATTTTATAGGGTTCAATTGGTGTCTTATTACAAAGGTGGGTAGGTGGTCACTGAGGGTGGCTGGAAGGGAGCCGGAGTGATAGGGTTGAGATGGCCAGTTAGTGAGGCTCCAACCTAGGATGGACTCCTTTGTAGATGCTTTATCCACTCAGGTTACATTTTTTATTAGTTTAATGAAACCATGTAGGTTTCTGTGGTTGGAAGGGTGGAGTGAGTCAGAGGATGACCAGTCGATATTTAGGTTTCCCATTAAGATTGTTACTTGGAGGATGTTTTGGGAAGCACAGTCTAAAATGGATTGTACTGTATTAATGTTGTTGCCATGGGGTATACAGGTGCCGATTATATTTAGGTGTTTTTTGGATTGTTTCTTAGCTTGGTGATTAAAGTTTCTGCATTATTGAATTTTGGTTAGTTGGTGACTAGCACATCACTCAAATCAAAGAATAGTGCAATACCTCCACCTCTTTTGGATGTACTGTCTTGTCTCGGGGGGGGGGGGCTGACAAATTCATTAGCATTGATTTGTGGTTTTAGCCAGGTCTCCGTGAGACGAATTATAACAAATTATCAAATATTTATTGAGACTGCAACTTTTTAACTCTAGCTTCAAGTACATCTATGTGACACAGTTTTTCCCTAAAGACTCAATTCTTCTCATCAGCTAATGTCACAAATACCCACCACACTGTCACAAATTCCTCCTTCATGTCACGTGACTCAGTAGCCTGAAAGCCCCATCGTACAGTGAGGTTCACCACGTCTTAGGCATAAACCTAACTTTTATATAACATATTATAAGGATCCAGCCTGCCCATTCTTCTCTTTTCCTCATCTGTCAACTAGTCCAGCTTCTTCAATAACAAAAGCTGTATCCCTCTTTTATCTCCTACTTTAGCATAGTCCAGACTCATAGCTTGAAATCTGTTATCATTCAGTTTGACCATTTCCCACCTTGTTAACTTTGTATTCTACATTAATAATGCTGTTTGTTAGAATGTACAAATTGAAATGTACTAGAATAAGTGGTAAATTTAACTAGACTGTAAAATGTGTTATATTTGTATTATGTTATGATTACTCCTGTTCGACATGACATTGTAATGATTGTATATGTATACCTTTGGAGCTTTTCTCCCCGGGCCTCCGCTGAGAATGGACATGTATCCAGTCGGATTATCCAGGTCAACAAATGTAAAATAAAATAAATAAATAATACAGCTTTTCTCTTTTGTACCTGCTGATAACCCTCACTGTCTTAATGGGGATTATTCATAGACCCCATAGACAACATCCACATACCTTCCCTTTATTCTCCCACACCCCTCCTCCACCAGCATGGCCCAGAGATAAAATTTAAAACTTTACACCCATAGTGTCCTTGGGTAGCTTTTGTGGAAGTACCTATGCTTCACCCCAAGACTACTGATGCTTCCTGGCCTGTCTCCCCCTTAATTTTTGGTATTGATTTGATAAATGCACCAGGAACTGACCCCTTATCTGCAGTTTAACAGCTAAACAACCTTCCTCCATTCCTACCCTACATTTCTCTGTAAAACATCCAAATACCTCATACAAAGTAACAGTGAAGAAGAAGCTCTCGTCTCACTCCCTCCTGTAGTCAGTGAATAAAACAATAACCTGGTGCTCATGTGAAGTCAACAGGAGCCAATATATGGATTTATCACAAAAGTATTTTTTCTTTATTAAAAACATAATCTCTAGTTCTTGGCTTTCTCCCTACTGGATACCCCAACAAGTACATGTAGGCCACATGTTTGATCTAGCTAATCAAATACCTAGTTATGTTCCACAGTATACTTAACCAAAAGTTTTACCACCAATGAAAAAAGAAAGAAAACAGATATAGTGCCCTAAAAATCACATAATAAATGGGTTCCAGCTACAGATCAAAAACTCCAGTAACAAACATTTATGCACAATAATATAGAGGGCTGTGATCAGGTCACCGATTATAGCCTGCTTATTAAATGATTGCGACATGGATGCCAAGAAATTCACAAATCTTAGCATCCATATCATAATTCTTTGAAGTGCATGGAGCTTTATCTACTCCATGTACTATTAATTACAGAGCAAAAAACTGTGAAGTGTTTTGCCAGCGTTCAGAGCTGTAAAACACTTAGCAGATGCTTCAGAAAGTCAGTGTAATGATGTCTGTCATGTTTACACTTACCTTTCATGCCTCTCAACTGTATAGATTTTTGCAGAATGTTCAGATCATTGCTTCATATTTTTGGTTTGCTCCTCATAAAATATGCTTTTTGGACAAACCACTGAGGATTGTAGTCACTAAATAATGACATACATTAGAGTTTCAGAGTTCATATCCTTCAGAAAATACACGCTGACAGATCCTGTTATTCTAGCAACTTTCTAAGTTCATTAGAGGAACCTAGGGACACATTACTGGTACGGACAGTAGGCAGAAACAAGTCTTTTACTTCTGCTGCTATTTGCTAGTCATTGCAAGCAGATTTTATTGCCTGGTGCTAGACCCATCCTTAACAATTTTAGTAGGAGTCTTAACATTTGTTACGGATGGGTCATACATCACTCTGGTGCTTAACTGGTTTGTTTTTTTCAGAATATCTGAGCATAATCACCAAGCTCCATGCACTACGTGTTTTTTTATTTTTTTGTTTGCATTATACATATCAAGTACAGAGGGATAACTTCCTAATAAAATAATCCACCAGCAAACAGATCTAAGAGTAAGTAAAAAAAAGGCTATGAAAAAAGCATCTGGTGTTGGCAAAATATTATTTTATGCGTTACAAACAGTATATGGCCTAAAACACTTGTAAATAAAACGCTGCAGGAATGGAAACTAAAACTCTTAAAATACCTCTACTATCCTGTTACTCTATTGTTTAAACAAAAATACATATATTCTGACAGAAATTTCTGGGATCCTTCTTTAATCTCTCTTTGGCAAAGAGTAGGAGCTCATAGCAAAGGGCTATGTAAAGTGTATCGCTTGCAGTAATAATCTCATTTAGGAGGGGCAGAATGGCAATAACGGGGTAAGAGCTAACCCTATGTAGAAGGAATCTGACACTGTGATCAAATTTCTCGGGGTTAGAAAAGTTTGTTGCTTGCAATACCTAAAGTCATTTGCCCTAGTATACAGTATGGCAGCCTGACTGCAGTTTCAGTGTGTAATACTTACGACAGTTAATGCTTGAAAGTATGTTCAAAGAAAGTACAAAGTGAATCCTAGAGTTTCTTCCTGCTACTTGGCTACTACAGGAATGCATGTGCCATGAGGCCATGGCTCAAATGAATTTTATGTTTGCAGGATTATCATTTCCTGATAAAGAGCAAATCAGAAGCATATGTCACTACATTTGAAAGAGGTTCTGATGACTTGATAACTGAGACAGTGGTGCCCCAAACATAAGGAATGGTACTGAAGGATAGAACCTAAGGCCTACAGGAGAAGTGGGCCCAGTCAAAATGAAAACAAAACAGAAACAAAGCGCAGAAAATAAATAACTCAGTTTTATTGCAAGAAATCCTTTGTTGTAGTTATGCTTTTGTCTTTTTCAATATAAGAACTTCAAACTGAAGAACAATTAAAATGAGATATTAAATACTGAAGTAAAAAAAATAAAATAAATAAATAAATACGACTTAGAGTCAAATTAATGTTCCAAGAGTTTCATTTTCCAGCTTTAGCCCCCACCTCCTGAAAACAATGTACCATTAGTTAGTGCCATATGACCAGTTTATTACAATGTATTGGTAAGTTAAATGATTATTTAATCAGCATTTATTGCTCAAACTGAGACATGTCATAGCACAGCCGGCCTGAAACACTAACCCAGTTTGTTTTAGTTCATCCCCTTGTCCACCATTCTACCATCCACCCCTTAGTTTTTGTATTTTTATTTATTTAAAAACTTTGTTGCCCGGGACAATGGACTATTCCATGAAGAACCAATTTCAGCCACAGCCCTTGGAGTTAGAGGTAAAAATGAGAAAAACAATAGCCATAGAGTAATTCATAAAGAGAATCAAAGCTACCATTAGGCTCGGTGATTTGGAATACGGCAATTACTTATGGTTTAGAATGGAAAAGATGCAATTCACAAACATAAACAACAGAGATACATGGATGAATAAGAAAAAAAAGAAAATGCATTTAATGCAGTATAGCATTAAAGAAGAAGCAGGGTTGCTTCAAATTAATTATATATAAGCTTTTATGGTTTAAGGTAAAGGTCAGTTGTTTACATGTTGTAAGTAGGTTTGAAAGGGCAGAGAACTGTAAAATAAAACAGAAGGACATGGAGGGTAGAATAAGAGAAGGGACAGGGTTAAAACAATTCTTATAGTCTGTCTTAAGCTACCGGGCTGCACACCCTCTGTATGAACACCCTGCCCTAGAGATTGTCTTTTGCCCACCAGGCCATCATCTTCTGTGCTGCATAAATGATAACCTGTTTCTCCATGTTCTTACCCCAACTATCCCCATATATACACACATGTATACACACACACACACACACACACACACACACACACACACACACACACACACACACACACACACACATATATATATATTTACCTACATTTGTCGCTGTCCACCTATCTCTATAACCCCCCCCCTTTCTATTTTATATCTTGGTGGTCCTGCAGCAGCAATCATAAGTTTAAGTGAAAGAGATCCAAAAATCATGTTTGTGAGGTGCACCATTTCCATTCTATACCATAAGGAGTTGCCATATTCCAGATCATAGTGCCTAATGGCTGTAAATGCCTCTACTCCCCTACCTCTGACTGTCTATAATCAACTCGTTGATAGAATTGGTTTGTTTGCATTTGTTAACTGGGGTACAGCACTGATTTCCACGTACCTTTTACAGACTCAGCCTGGAAGCGCTGTCTGGTTAAGTGACTTGCTCAGAGTCACATAGTTAAACAATGGAAGCTGAGAGAATCAAACCCTGGACTATTGGACTTAAGGAAACAAATTGTTAACATCTCCTTAATCCTCTGCACCAGCTGCTAGACTAATTAATGACTAAGCCCTTTCTTCCAAATAATCCTTGGAATAATATCTGACTATTAAATTCTAACGCCACTACATATTTGCTTCAAATAAAATGTATCTGTCAACATACTTATCAACAGATCTTTTATGGAAATCAACACCACATAATTCCCTCCAAGAATATAAAGATGCAGTCAGGTGTCCTTACTTCTCTGATTATGTGATGCACTGCTGGCAAGAGTCCACAACATCTTTATCTTAGCATTCCATGTCAGCCTATCTCTGCATATGTCTGTTCACAAGCTGCCTTCCTCCGCATGTCACTTGTAAACTTTTCAGAGTACAGTATAGAAAGAAAAGGAAAGAATGCTCCACCAGCCATTCTGTCTTTATATTTAAATAAAGAAAAAAATATTATTAATACACACTTCATCTAGAAACTATTCTGCAAAGGCAACCTACCCTATATATATATATATATATATATATATATATATATATATATATATATATATATATATATAGATTCATTTCATAATCTCAAAATACTGAAACATCGAATTTCAGTATCTCAAAGCTATGAAACTGAATCCAGAAAACACCAAAACTACAAAACCCCGAACCCAAAACCGCAAAATTCAAAACACCAAACAAACCGCATACACTACACCATACATACACCACAACACCCACATCACAACATAAACAAACAAAACCTACACACATACACAACTCATACACAAATAAGCAGGGGGGCAAGCCCCCCTGCACACCCCCTTACTAATATATACTAACTCCGAGATTGTACAAACAGGAAGCAAAAGCAAACTCGCACACACACATTCTCCAGTCCCTCAGACACACATCAAACATATCAGCACACTCAAACACATTCTAAACCCCACTCAAATCCCTTACAAAACACTCACTTACCTGACAAAACAGCTAGATCCACACACGGCACCACGCACCATAAACACACAATCCCGGACATCACGTAGCGTAAGGCCATAACCGCAAATTTGAGATATTTGAATTCGCGATTATGAACTTTCACTATTTTAAACATTTGGGTTTATAGTCTCGAGATACTGAAATTCGACATTTCAGTATTTCGAGGTTATAAACGGCTTATATATATATATATATATATATATATATATATATATATATATATATATATGTAGACTACAAGAAAGACTCAGCCAAGCTAGAGTCTTCATTGTGTAATACCTTAAACCTCCTGTAGTGAAGACACATGGGATATATGTATGGGAAAATGTATTCAAAAACAATTGTTAAGCTATCTCCTGAAGGAAGATCTCCTATTCCCAAAACAACACAGCTTTTGTCCCTCTCATAATACTAACACTGTACTTCTAACCTTTATAGATACAGTCAATAAAGCTAGAAATAATGGCAAAGTAGTCTCTTCCATATTTCTAGGCTTGACTAAAGCCTCAGACGCAGTTTGTCACAGCAAACTTCTATTTCAAATGTCCTCACTTGGTCTATCTCAACCTATTCTTCTATAGTTTAAAAGCTTCTTGTTTGATAAGTATCTATTAGTAAAATGGAACTCCATCCTCTCACCATATGTCCCAGTCACCTATCGTTGGTCCCCTCCTCTTTAACATTCTCACCAACACCCTCGAAACATCAACACAACAGGCCTCCCTATTACAATATGCAGGTGATTCCACATTCATATGTATATCAGAGAACCTGGCACATATACAATTATTCAGGAAGCTTTATTAGCCTCTGTAACATGGCTTTGTAACTCACAACTCATGCTCACCCTCACCCCCCCAAAAAAAAACAACTTCTACTTTTTTCCCCAAATCCCTCTCGCATTAAAAAACAAAATTTGAAATCCCATCTCTTAACAATACAACAAACGAAGTCACTTCTCAAAGCAAATTATAAGGGATGACAGTGGATGATAATCTACATTTTGAATACCATATACAAAACTGCATAAAAGACTTACCAAAAAACTAGGGCTGCTATATACAGCCAAAAACTTTCTCATCAATACAACTAAAACTACACTTGCCACTACATACCTCCTCCCTTCCCTACATTAAGGTGCTTCCATTCTTACTAACCTCTGGGCATCACAAAAAGCAAGACATGAAGAATGCTATAATAAAGTAGCTAAATTTCTACGTTCAACCTTCGGACTTTGCCAATAATCACGATCAAAACTCTGCTCTACCCCTGCAGATAATTTACCTAGTCAGTTCTAAAAATAGCAGCTAGTTGCGTAACCTACCCCATTTCCATCCTCATAAACAGATTTATACAAGAATTATATGTCTCCAAGCTGTGGAAAAAGTCACACATCATTCCCCCTCCACAAAGGATGGAATCCAACTGACATCACAAACTTCAGGCCAATAGCAATACTATCCCCACTTTCAGAATTATTGGAAAAATGTGTCCTTAAGCAACTTTAACAATATCTCCCACAGGAACAACTTTTAACCTCACCCCAGCATGGTTTTTGACCCTCCCATAGTACTCATACAGCTTTATTCTCATTCATGGAAACAGTTAATAAAGACAGCGATAGCGACAAATTTGTATCTGCATTATTCCTTGATCCATCAAAAGCCTCCAATACTGTTAGCCACACAAAACTTCTAACAGAAATATCATCATTAGGTCTTACAGCAAATAGCTTAAACTGGCTTCAGAGCTATCTCAAACATAGATTCCAATTAGTAAAATGGCAGAACAGTCTATCCCCTTTTTCCCTGTAAATACAGGTGTTCCACAAACTGCTTAATATAGTTACTAACTCACTCCATACATGCACACAACATGCCTCTATTATACAATATGCCGATGATCCAACACTTACATGCCTATCAAATGATCTAACCCACCTACAGCAAATCACTCTGGAATCCTTCACTGCCACAGAAACATGGTTACAAAACTATCAACTTATGATTAATCCCAGCAAAACTAAACTACTATTATTTTTCTTCACATCAAAGTCCCATGAAAAAAACTATTTCAAAATATATTACCTCAATAGCACCAATACTGAACTAACCTCTCAAACTAAGCTGCTAGGAATAATAATAGTTGACACTCTTAGATTTGATTACTGCATACAATATAATAAAGTTGCTAATTTTGCTACTACTGCTCAGTATGGTACCTATTAATGAACTGCACTAAAACTCTTAAATGGCTAGAACTATCCAACTACCTAATGTATACTCAATGACTCACTGCATAAAAGATCACTACATATACTGACATGTGTACTGCTCTAAATCCAACCCTACAAAAATACTTGTCCAGTCACCCTCTGTGATCAAATGACCAAAAGCAACTTACTATCTATAGACCAAACAAATCATCAGATTCACTTCACTCCTACTCTGTCACCAAAGCCTTGAATTCCCACCCTACTTCAATTAGAAACACTACCTTTTACCAATCTTTCAACCTCTGTGTAAAAGACCACCAAAAAAGGAATATCAGTCCTCCTGCTCTACAACAGGATAGCCATCTACTGTCCTACTTAAAGCTCAAATATACTTTCAACCCCTTATTCATGAAAGCATTCCTATTGAATCTCTCTTAGTGTCTGTATAAACATTGTATTTTCTTCATAATTCCTCTAACTCTCCTTAAACTCTAATATTTCCACATAAAAACTCACCCATTGTGCTTCAATCATCAATGAAAACTGTATCACAACCTCCATCTGTCTGTAATGCACATTTAACCAAAGTTTGTCTAGAGCGGTCTTATTGTTTTACTGCATTCAATACAACTCTCTTCTCACAATAATTAGGAGCCATGTCTATCTTCACTTGTATATCAAACTAAAACACTCTCATAACAATCCTAGATGGTCTTGTCAACAACTTATTCCATTCTATCATACCCTACCATATTGCATCTCAATTATGTAAATATTTGACTCTATATACCCAGTTTATCTGTATTCTTGCAAATATTTGAATCATTATATTAGTGTTTCAAATGTAATTTTGTATTTACTGCTACAAATGCAAATGCTACAAGTGTTACAATGTGCAGTGTGATCTATAACCGGAGCTTTTCTCCTCTGACCTCTGCTAAACATGAGTACATACCCAGACAGACTATCCCTGTAAACAAATGTTAAATAAATAAGTAAAAAAATACACCATTCAGAACCTTCCACTGTATAGCACTAAAAAGCATAAATTGGTTAAAACTACCCCATCTACAAACATAAACAACACAGCTTCTTGCCACCTGTAAAATTATCTGGCATCCATCTGCTTGTCAGCACTAAATACCATTTTCACAATTATAATTATTTAAACTGTAGAATTTGTTGGATAATTTTTGAATATTGTAAAACTGTTGTTCTTAAATTGTTTTTATAATACTTTGAAACTTTTCTCCTTCGGCCTCCACTGGAAATGGGCACCCACCCAGTCAGACATTACTGGTAATGATGGGTTTAGTGGGAAAAGAAAACAAATGAGAATTTCCCATGGAAAATGTGGAAGGTAACAATTTCTCATTTGAGGTTGAAAAAGAAGGAATTTGCTGGAAGAACCCAATGGTGAATGGTGATTGTTGAGGTATTAAAGTAGTGGAGTAAATGGTGGCCCAAGAGAAGAAAATATATTTGTGGGGAGGCTGGAGGTATAGTTAAGTGGAAGCTCTTAAAGTAAATCGGTGATCAGTTTTGAGGCTGGAGTCAGGGAAACACTGGTTAGAATGTGCAAGCCTGGAGGAGTACACATATAAGGTTACATCTGAAGGTTGTTTTTATGTTTTAGGTTAAAGCAGATATCATATGGGGAGTCTTTAATATTCTGTGTGTTAAGTTTCCAATATAATTTTTTGTGTGCATAGTTTTGTACTAGTTCTCTGGCACTTTATTTACATTGAAGGGAAGTCATCTTTCTTTTAGTAGTCTCTTCAGGAATGTCTACAATTGAATACTTGATTTGGAAATATCCTTGTCTAGGAATGGCTGCAACTGAATACTGGATTTTAAAGGATCAGAACCTGGCAAGTAGTGCTTTGATTAAACAGATGCAGTCATTTTTAATAACCATAACTTAGTGCCCCTTATGATGATGATTGTTGGCACGTCTTAAAACTTGTTTGTCAAACCATATGAATGACACATCCACCACCCACCAAATATACTCTAAGGTACTTTGCAAATTGTAATGTAGCAGTTACAGAAATGCACATAGTGAAGTCAAAGAAACTTGGGTAATCATGACAACTCCTAGTCCAAGCTTGTATTAAGGAGCTTGGGTCAGATGTAATGGATTGCATTGTAATTTCTTCATCAAGTAGCCTTGGGTGTTATCAAGAGCAGAGGGTTATGGATCCCAGACCCACATTAGCGGCTTGAATTCTTGTTCCAGCACTGAGAGTGAACAGCTGCATTCCTCCTATTCCATTCTACAGAGGAATCCTTAAACTGAGGTCTCTCTAGCCTGAACTGGTTGAAGTTTGTGAAGGTGTTAAAGAGCCAAAAGCATACCCTTAGTGTACTAGTAAAATTACCTAGTAATTATAAAGGAACTACGACATAATATTATATAAATATTCATCAAGTCTCCACTCAGTGACTAGAATGCATCAAGTAGTGACCTACAATGAAAACATCGTTCCATAAATGGCCACCTATATAGTTTGGCTGCACTCACCATTTGTGGAGCCTGTGCTTTCACATATTTTCCTATGTACATATAGATTAACTCCAATATTGAATAAACAGGGGAAAGGTTAACTGCCATCACAGTATTTAACTGGCTATGCCCCTTAGCCCATGCATGCACAATCTCTCCTGAAGCAATGCATTTTGTCAGTTAAAGGACCTAAAAGTATACTTGACAACTGGGATAACTTGACTAAGAGCAGTACAGAGTGAGTGGAACTTTTGGTTATTGAGACCCAGTCAATGAGAATTTGCTAATCAGTCCTATGGTAAAGTGCCCTTATATTAATATCACTACAGCACTGGGTCTCTCATGAAAACGTACCATAAGCTTACTGGGAACTACCCAGTCACCAACATGAAACAAGTCAATAGATCGTAGACATTAAGGGAAAGAGAGAGAGAATCTGAAGGTATTATTCCTATTATGTTACCTAGTAGCCCTACTGATAAGAAATATAATAAAAGAGCCAGGTGGCATGTTTCCATGTGCTTCCAGTATGAAGAGAGTCAGTGAGCAGAAAATAGCTGCAGCAGTCAAAACTGCTTGGAAATCGCACATAGCATGTGCACTAATAGCGCAGATTGAAAAAGTACATTTTGCAAGGGGTGCAAGCTTACCTGCATCCCAAATGTGACCCCAAATATATATATATGCCATTGGCAGCTGTTACACTTACCATCCCATTGACCATTGAGAAGCCTAACCTACTTGTTACAGAGTGCTGTCTGATTAAGTGACTTGCTCACAGAAGGCAAATGAAGACCGAGGGAGTCCAACAGCAGTGGTAGCTACAAGAAGTAGATCATTAACAGTTTTAATCCTCTGCACTAACTACCCAGCCCGGTGAATACACAACACTGTGAAAAGGAGGAACTCCCCAAAACATTGCTCAGCGATCTTGAGCAATCACTATTTTCACTGTAACCTGAATGAGCAAGTAATTTACAAGGGAGCACTCATCAAGGAAGCACAGGATAATCTGTTATGTATGTAAATAAGTTTGTTATGTATGCTCATGTGCTTTTCTACATTCCTGTTAGATAAAGACTGTATCAGAAGCAATATGTATGTAATACCATCTAGTTTCAAATGTATGCGATTGTAAAAAATTATTTTAATATTATGATCTAATTTCACATAAGATGCCTTCAATATACAGTTTTGGATATTTTACAGACAAACTGAGTCATGATATTTGTGTATGTTCAGCATAACTGGTTGTAGTATCACATGTAATTGCTGTTTAGAATAATAGTTAAATATAAAACTAAGGCTTTTACACTTGTACACGTTGCATTTATATAAAGCAGGTTCATTTGCACAGTCCATTGTTGATGCTTTTTATATTTTTGGAGAATGCTTTATTGCTAATCTCATAGTTTCTATTATTTGATGTTATTTGTCTTTAAGCAAAATACATACCACTTGAAGTACAAAGGTCTGGAAGGCTTGGTATCCATTTCCAGCTAAACTGGTTTTTCAACATTTTTACAAACAATAATCATCATGAAAAAAAAGATTAGCATTCACTGAATGATGAACACAGTCATGGAGTTTGATCAGTCAGAATCTAATGTTTTCACTGCAGTGTTTTTCCTTATAAGTTGCCAGTTGTACTGACACTACTTCCTTGGTATTTAATCTTTTTTTTCACATGTTGTTTTCAATCTGGTGCAAGAATGCTGTAGTCCCTCAGATATGTACAATATAGAATCAATGATACCTTGTGGCAAAGACCTGTTTAAAAATGGATTGGTCTAGGACGTCTATTTTTAATTAACTTGGTGTCACATGATCCACATCACTCATCATGACCCTGAAAAACTATTCTTCCTAAGAATGTTTTGCCACTAAACCTTCCGATAAGAAATACTTCTTCAAGGTCACTGAATGTGTGCTGTTGTTTTGGCTGCCAGCACAACACTCAAAGGGAGATTTTAAAAAAGTTCTGATACTATATTATATAGTTTTTTCAGAGTGTTTATTTTACTATAAGTATAATGAGAAACCACACACACTTTCTGAAATGTGTCGTTTCCAAAGAAACAAACTTTTTTTTCAAATTGCTGTCAGTAAACCAGCATACTTGGGAATTACAGTGAGGATTACAGCATGCAGATTCAGATGTATTATGTATTAAGGCATGTATGTAATGATAAAATATGACAGAGTTCTAGTGAGTGGATCAGACCTCTCAACCAATTGGGGACAAATTTCAACAGAATCAGGGACAAGTCAAGAAAAAATCAGGGACAGTCAGGGACACTTTTAAAATATTAGTGCTATTAACTTGAAACATTGACAGCATCAGAGCATATGAATTAATACACATTTTCTGAAGTAAAAGAAATTTATAACTCTTAATTATTGTCATTATTCGTTAAGTGTAATTCACCACCTTTCCTCCAAAAGTCACTAGTTTTAGGAGGGATTAAGAGGGACAGAGATAAAATTTGAGTCAAAATCAGGGATGCCCCTGAAAATCAGGGACAGTTGAGAGGTATGGAGTGGATACCTGTATTCATAGTATGAAATGTAAGTGTATGTAGCCCAATGATTTTGTATGATTTTATCAATGTGTAGTAGTGGAGTCCATCACCACTGCAGTTCATACAGCCCTGCAACTTGTCGATTTTTTCTTGATTCCTTCTTCCCCGCTACCTGTCATCAGTAGACTAGATAATAGCTCTCAATATCTCTTCTACTCTGTCCCAACAGCGTATCCATACTTCCTCCCTAAACTCTCCACAAATTGCACCAAATCTATTTAATGACATCCCTTGCCTTTTTTCCAAACATAGACTAATTAACTCCATTTCAACTCAAATCATAATAAAAGTAAGAGGAAAAATGCTCTGCAAAAAACAAGAATCAATAATACCGCAATATACTAAAATCTACCTAGGAAGAGACATTCACCCTAATCCTGTTCCTACCTATCACAACCAACATTAAGGCAATTCCCTTCCACACACTAATGATTTCCACCATAAATATTAGAAGCATAAGAATAAAACTACTGAACCACGTGTGTGGATTACCCAACACAAGCCTGATATTCTCATTGTGACTGAAATTTGGCTTAAACCCAGCATAAATGACTCTGAAATTACACCCTAGCTATAATATTATCAGTAATGACTATATAAAGAGAAAAGGTGGTGATATTGTTTTACACATCCCCGACAATTACCAAATTTTCCTCTACAACAAACCAATACAAAGTTCAGTTAAGCAGAGCTTTTTATTACTTTCCTGAAAATAAATATAAACAAGTATGTATTCTGTCATTTACATCCCTCCAGATGACAATACAGCTACACTAGAAGGTATCCTACACTGGATATCCATAACAATTCTACAAGAACAAATACAACTAGATGATGCCAATATCAGTTGGTTGGACATAACCCGTGACACCCCTACATCTAGCATAAACATATATGGTTTCACACAACTAATTAATAGTGCCACACATTATAGCAAGGCATCATATTTTCTTATTAGACTGGATCCTACTATCAGACCCTAGCAAATTTGCCATCACTCAGCGACCATCTCCCAGTTTGTACATCTGGACATCTAACAAATTCACTTAAACAGCACATTTATAAAAGAACATGCAACAAGTCCAAGTTTAACCCAGAAATACTCATTACTAACCTGTCGTCTGTTAACTGAAACATACTAAAAATCATCCACTTAGATAATGCTATAAAGAAATGCAGTACAACTTTCCTAAATATCCCAAACAGATGTGTGCCTCCTGGAAGGAAGAGACTAAAAACAAATAATCAATTTGTATAACCAAAGGAGTAGAATGCTAATGCAGGATAGAGAAAAAAACATGGAGAGAATGACAAAAACATAAAACACCACAATATGTCAAAAACTTCAAAATGTCCATAACCATACTAAAGAGCAAATAAATGAAGACAAAAATTACATTATAACAACATTCAGAACAATAGTAAATACAACTCTAAAAATTCTGGATATTCATTATAGAAATCTTACATTCAGGCCACAAATTCAACCCCTCTGCCAATAATTCGTGACTTGAAACCACAATAGAATTAAACTCTTATTTCATAAGTGGTAAGCACCCCTACCCAAGGATTCCCCAGCATCTAACTCCAACCATGCCTAACAGCTATATGTCACCACATCCACTTTCACTTTCATACCTATCCCGCATTGTATTTAAAATGACTCTTTAATAAATTGAAACCATATTCTACTTCAGCTGATGGCCTTCAAAGGGAGCACCTTAAAACTGAAGTCAATAACATTGCCTATCCTGTCTCAATCCTTATAAAAGGTCTATCTATCCTGGAATCCCACATTACCTCTCTCTCAAAAAATCACATATCACCCCTCTAAACATAGGATGAAATTCAACAGACATTACTAACTTTAGACATATAGCAATCTTATTCCCTTTCAACAAAATACTTCAAAAAATGTGTTCTGAAACAATTACTAAACTATCTCTTGCAGGAAGAATTCCTATACCCCACACAATATGGCTTCCATCATTCCCATAGTACTTACACAGCACTTACAACCTTTATAGATATTTTTAATAAAGCTAGAGCTAATGGAAAACTACTTATTTCTAGACTTGTCTAAACTCTTTGACAAAGTTTGTCATCCAAACTTCTACTTCAAATGTCCTCTCTAGGTCTATTTTGGTCCTCCCGTCTATGCTTCAACAAGTATTTGTCCAATAGGTGTCAGTCAGTAAAAGGGCACTTCACCTTCTCTCCTTACATCCCAGTCACCACCAGTGTACCACAAGGATTTGTCCTCAGTCACCTCCTCTAAAACATTCTCACCCTCTACACAGCCACACAACAAGCCTCCTTAATACAATAAGCAGATTACTCCACAATCATATGCACATCAGACAACCCAACACATCTCCAAAAAAGTTACTCAGGAAGCTGTAACAGCCACTGAAACAATGCTTTATGACTCACAACGTAACCCCCCCAAAAAAAACAAACTACTTTTTCCACAAATCCCTCTCATGAAAAAACAAAATTTAAAATAAGCTCTCTTAATAACACAACAATTGATGTCACTTCTCAAAGCAAATTATTAGGGATGATAGTGGGTAATGATCTTAAATTCAACCTGCATATACAAAATTGCATAAAAAATCACCAAAAACTAGGGATGTTTTATAGAGCCAAAAAACGTCTGTTCTCACCAGTGCAACTAAAACTACACTTGCCATTACTTACTCCCCTCACCACTTTATATTGCTCCCATGCTTATTAACCTCTAGGCATCACAAAAAACAAAGCTTGAACAATGCTATTATAAACTGGCTAAATTTGCAACAAATACCCCCATCAGAACTCACCATCTGTACAGCACTTTAAATTGGTTAGAACTATCCCATTAACATAAACACAGCTTCTTAACACCTATAAAATTAGCCAGAATCTATTTGCTTGTCCAGCAGTAAATTGCCATTCTATACAAGTATGATCCAGTGACCAAAAACCCCTGTCTGTCTAGAAACCTATCAAATCTGCTGGGCATGGTCTGAACTCATACCATGTTGCTAAGGCCTGGAACTCCTTACCTGTATCCATCAGGTTAATATTTTCCCTCCAGCATTCTGAATCCATCCTGAAAGATGTCCTAGCCAAACTGTGGATCTGTTCTTGTTCATCACCAGGATAAACTATATCCCTAAATATGAACATGTACCTCTTCATACCTTACATCCCCTTATTCTCCCTTCTTCACTCACTTCCTTACTCAGTCAATTACTCTCCCCTGACTCTAAATATGCCTTAATGATATTTTTTCCCACTTCATATTGCAATTCCCAGTTGTATTATACTAATTTAACTTTAATTTCTCTAAACTCCCTGAAATCTCTCTAAAAATTAGACCATTGTCATAAAAGTCTGCTCTTCAATTTTTACCTTAGATCTGCTAGTTCTCTCCTCTCCTGCACTTTTACTAGCTTATTAGACTAGCGCTTTACCAGACTTCTTGTAGCAATTATTATAGCACACAAAAGTGCTACCAGTACTAAATGTTCTACAGGGAAACAGCTCCAGTACGTATTATTAATGCCCACCCCTCCAGTCATGTCTAAAGGTCAGTTCCCTGTGCTTTCTCCTATTAACCTGGTGAACATGGGCCTCCTGAGGCAATGTAGAAACTGCATCATGTACACTGGCAACCCTCTCCTCTTACCCCCCAACATTCAGACTTGTGAGAGATGCACTTATATATCCAAATTGAAAGTCACACACTCTCCAGCTAAAACCAGAATAGCTGGCCAAGAGGAGAAGTCAACACCTGCACCACGCCACATGGAGCACATAGCCCACCAGAACACACACCAGCACTGCCTTCACATAAAAACACATACCAAACACCCACCTTTGCAAAGGCTCTCAATAAAAATCTACCCAAACAGCAGAGACCTCCAAGGCAGAAATAAACTCGACCACCACAATACAACACTAATCACGAGAGACATAACTTTCCTAAACAGTGTTCCACTCAGCCAAAACCCCTAAGGCAAAACAGCATGCCCAACACATTAGTCATAGGTGACTCAATAGTGAGGCACACTGAAGTCCCACTCACTAGGTTGAATAAGGAGAAAGTAACAGTCAGCTGCCTGTCAGGTGCCAGGATCCACCACAAAATGCATGCACTTGGGTCCCTCAACAACAGGTACAAGTATGACTCTGTCATTGTACATGTGGGTGTGAATGACCTGAGACATACCTCTCTGGACTACATGAAAAGAGAATGAAGGAGCTCTCAGGAGTATGTAGCCCAGGCAAGTATGACCCTAGCCCTGAGCAGCATCCTACCATCACCCAGAATGATACCACAGTACAAGCAGAAAATTATTGATTTCAACAATTGGCTAAGTCTCTGGTGTCATTCTAAGGGGATCCAGTATCTGTCTGCCTGGAATGACATGATTGACAGATCTCAATGCTTTGCCAGAGATGGCTTGCATCTGTCACCCCTGGGCTTCCAGATACTGGCCAAAGCTCTTGCCACTCCTATAGTGCCTTTTTTAGGTGGTGTTCCAAAGACTAAATTACCACTGAAACAGCTACAAACAAATGCAGTCTGAGGGTTATGCTGCTCAGTGCTAAAAGTCTAAATCTCAAAATGCACTCGCTTGAAGCACTCATTAAAATGGAGAACATTGACATTTGTGCTGTAACAGAGATTTGGTATAGGCAGCAGAAAGCACCCCTTCACTATCAGGCTATAACTCATTCCACACCTTTCAGCCTCAGAACTTGGACCGAAGCTCCAAAGACGGTGGTGTTTCCATATTCATAAAGGATGTGCACACCTCCAAACTGGTAGCCCAGCATAATACATCAGAGATATTACAGGTGCAGCTGACATTGGGTAAGACAGTGATTCAGCTCATAGCCTGCTATAGGTCCCCAACCATGTCCCAAGACTCATGCTCCATGTTCTTAAGCACCCTGGAGAATATTAGGGTCCAACCTAACACTCTCATACTAGGTGACTTCAACTGCCCCTCCATTAACTGGGAAAACTGCTCATGTACCAGTACACTTGACCAACATTTCCTGGAATTCATTAATTCCAAAGCCCTGGACCAGCTCATTCTTACCCCCACTAGAGGTAGCAACATCCTTGACTGGGTTATTACTAACATGGGCAACTGTTGCTCTACACCAATAGTCAACTCCTCCATGGTTAGATCCGACCACAAACTAGTCACCTTGGAAATCCAACACCCCCCCCCAACAATTTTATTTATTTTATTTATTTTATTTTACATTTGTTGACCGGGCTAGTCCAACTGGATACATGTCCATTTTCAGTGGAGGCCAAGATCATGGTTACATAAACAAATACAAAGACAAAGTTGAAACAAGTAAATACACTGATGATTAAAGGCAAAATAAAGCAAGCAAGTAGTTATATATATAATTTAAAAGAGATACAGACTTGAACAGAAGGACTAACAGGGCTATATTGTAGACCCTTAGGTTTTAGGGTTGGGTGGAGGCTTAGAGAGGCCTAGGTTTTAAATTGGTGCAGAGAGGACATAAGACTTAAGTCTTAGGTTGTTTGGGAGGGCATTCCAGGATTTGCCAATGGAATTAGCATATAGTGCTTCACCAGTTGTTAGATTTAATGGTCAGTACTTGTAGACTTTTGGAAGACCTGAAGTAGTTTGTTCAATGAGGGAAGGTCTTTATTCTATACATGGACCAATGGTTAGATTTACATGCATATCAATTTAACCATTGTTGGAGGGAGTAGGTCTGATAGCTTATTTTGCCACTGATTAAACCAACTTATGGTTGGTTTGCTAAGATGAAAGGTTTCCAGTGTGTGGAGCAATTGTTGGTGGTTGACCAGGGTAATGAGTTGTTTGTGGACAGGGTAGGCTATGGCGTCAGATGCTATTTGGCTGGGAGCAAGTCAGGTTGTAGGTTGAAGGCAGTTTGGGTTGGATCTTTGGTTGAGGTTGCCAAAAATAATTAAAAGTGTTAGCTATTTCAGTTGGATCTTTATCCATGAGTGGATCTTTTCAGGGTTTACCTGGATGTATGAAACCAGCCCTTTTAGGATTATACTGATGTTTATCTTGGAGGTGACAGAAATATTGTTTTTATCCAGACATAATGGCTGCTTTGGTTGATTTCTAAGCTGGGAAACTTGATGGATCTAAGGGGGGGTTTGTGGTTCTCCATTTGTTCCAGGCCAGGTCTCTGGTCTAATCAGACATAATGGCTGCTTTTTTTGAATTTCTTCTAGCTAGAGAACTTTGATGATCTAGGGTGGGGTTTTGGTTCATTTGTTTCCAGGCCAGGTCTCTCTTTTAGATTTAGTATCTTGTGTTAGCCGGAGCATGAGAGTCAAGTATCTTGAGGAAGGTGTCATTAAAGTATGATACACTCTAAGGTAGGATTTTAGGATATGCCAGTTACAAGCCTTGAGATCAGCTAGAAATTGGTCTGGGACAACATTCTTGCTGTTCCTAACTAGTCTAGTTATGGGGGGATTTGTAGTAGGACATTTGTGTTTTATAATAAAGGTGGCAAGGTGGTCACTAAGGTCATTGGTAAGGGTCCCTGTGGTATAGTTGTTAGGATTCTTATTAGTAAGAATCCAGTCAATGATGCTCTCCTTTTTGGGCATCATCCATAGTGGGAGGAGAAAAAAGAATATTTTGTGAGAAAGATGACAATTATGAAAAACTTCTCCAAAGCTAAATTTGGGCTCCGAAAAACAGAGGTGGTCAACTTCACGGCACCCATGCAATTGGACAATAGTTGGATGACCACCAAATCATAGAGCAATGCACTGTATGAACACGTACACCAATGCATGGATCTCTCCATGCCCAATAGAACCAAGACAATCTCCTCCAAAAAAAGGAAGCCAATCTGGTGGTCCCCTGCCATAAACAAACTCTACAACAGAAGGAGGAATTGATGTGGAGTAAGGTGAAGTCCAAGACTGGAAAAACTCTCTTATCAGCCTCAACAAAAAGTTGAAATCCCTCATCAAATCCTCTAAAGCTAGCTATGAGAACAGAATTGCAGCAGATAGTAAAAACAACCACAAGGTCTTCTATAGTTAAATAAAGAATCTCCACGGCAATACCCAGATTTACTCTGAGCTGCTGCACAATGGCACCTCCTATACTGAGCCAACAGATATTGCCAATATACTGGCCGACAGATTCAGTGCCAACTTTACCCCTCTCTCCCCCACCAAAGGACCAGTCACAATACCAGTAGATTGCCAGGCACCCAGTATTCCTTCTGCACAGGTTAAAACAGCACTGTCCAAGATTAAGAATATAGCTTCTATGGGACCTGAAAATATCCCTGGCTGTGTTCTACATAAACTACAGAGTGAACTGGCACCTCACCTGTGTGCCCTATTAAATCACAGCCTCACCTCAGGCTTTGTCCCTACCGAATGGTGCACTGCCACAGTCATCCCTCTCCACAAAGGAGGATGACTACAGACCCTGGGAACTATTGCCCCATTAGCCTGACGAGTTTGATATGCAAATCTATGGAATGCATCATCATGGACCTAATAAACAAGGATATAGGGAATCTCCAAACTCTGGATCCCACACAGTTTGGTTTTGTGAAGGATAGATCATGCCTGCTCAACCTGGCCAACTTCTTTGAGTCAGTCACCAGAGTGTGAATGAAGGCAAGGTGGTTCATACAGCCTACCTTGATCTGGCCAAGGCCTTTACCTTTCCCCACTCAAGAATCATAGAAAAACTCACTAAGCTAGGCATCAACCCTTATATCACTAGGTGGGTTGCAAACTGGCTCACAGATAGAACCCCCAGTGTGAAAGTAGCTGACTTCAAGTCAGACTGCCGACCAATCACGAATGGAGTCCCACAGGGTAAGGTCCTGGGTCTTCTCCTGTTTGGTATCTACCTCTCTGAAGTCCATGCCAACATGAACGGACTCTAGCTGACAAAGTTCACAGATGATTGCAAGTTGGGAGCTATTATTAACTCCCCAAGTGATGTTGACATCCTACAGAAAGGCCTCACTGAAACCATCGGCTGGTGTTTGAACCATGGCCTTAAGCTCAATGCCAAAAATATGTGTTGTCATCCCCTTTAGGAAAAACCCAGTTCCCATGAATTAACACATTGCTGGTAGTCCACTGAACACAGAAGGTGTTATAAAATGAGATCTGGGAACACAGGTTGACAGCAACTTCTCTTTTGACCATCCCATTGCCACTGTGGTCAGAAAGTCCTTCTATGTGGCACATCTCATTACTAAGGGTTTTGCATCCAGGAAGAAATAGGTCATTGTCTCCCTCTACTCTTCCCTCATTAGGCCAATCATCTAGTACAAAGCCCCATTTGGTATGTACCTCACTAGACACCTGCAACAACTGGCGAGGCCGCAAAAGTACCTCACAAAGAGGATCCTAGGCCTTAAACACTTGTCCTATATGGACAGACCAAAAAACTCCAACTATTGTCTGTCTCATATCACCTACTTAGAGGCAATATCTGCTTGACTTACAAAGCCATGTCTGACCCAGTTCTGTTAGAAATGCTACATCTAAAGAAATCACAATCCCTCTACACCATACGCTCCAGAGACCTCAAGCTCATTGCTACAATCAACAGAACAAGCTGAAGAGACAGGTTCATAACCCAGAGACTACCTATGCTACAGAACAGACTTTCCATACATGTCAAACAGAGCACCTCACTGGCCCTCTTCAAGACAAATCTTGATGAGTGGATGAGAAATAGAAAATTCAGCCCAGGGATCACGCCAATCACTTTACTCAACAGAGGCACTGGGAACTAAGGTAAGGTGGCACGATGCCAGGGTAATCCTATGGGCTAGGCTTGTAAATGCTCCAAGGCCATTAGCCACCTAGTACACAGCTATGAACCTATATAAGTTGTATCTAGTCTTAACCAATATATTAATCTGGTTCTTTAGCTACCTTATTAATCGACAACAGGCAACTAAATGGGATAATAAACTCTCCACATTCCTCCCAGCCTCCATTGGGGTTCCTCAGGGTTCCATCCTTGGCCCTCTCCTTTTTATTATATTCACAAATAGTCTAAACACTGCCACAAAATCTGCTTTTATTATTCAATATGCTGACAACGCTACTCTTGTTTGTTCTGCTCCCACACCCCAAGAACTCCAAGATAACCTTTTGGTAACCTGTCAGCTAGGATGTTGGCAATGTCTGTGGTTTTGTCATTTTGGACTAATTCTGAGTATATCTAGGAATTACCACCCAGGTTCCTACATAAAAAAAAAAAGAAATTATCCTATCCTTCCTGTCTGTTTTTTTTTTCTTTTCTGCTAGCCTTAGGATATTTTATGAGTGCCCGTTTTTTTTTTAATAATGAGAGATGATGCCTTTTTGGAATTTTTTTTTTTTTTTTTTTGTTTCTCAGCTAGCTTCTTCTTTGTATATGTATATCCACCAGACAGGACAGGTCCACAGACTTCTGGGTCTGGGTTTTGCTTTTTTGGGGTGGTCTTGGGCATGATCACAGGATCCATATCATATTGATTCATAGAATGCGTTTATAAAGGACACAGGCCGGGGCTTTGAAGGATTCCTGTGGCATCATCCCCTGGCAAAAAAAAGTGCTCAAATTACCACAGGTGGTAATCCATTAAGTACAGAAGAAGTAATTAGGGACCTGGGGACCCAAGTTGATAGCAATCTCTCATTTGACAACCACGTGGCCAAAGTGGTTAGAAAAACATTTTATATAGCCCACCTAATCATGAAGGATTTCACATCTAGATCAGGGGGAGGTCATCTCTTCTTCATCATCTCCCTCATCAGGCCCATAATTGAGTACAATGCCCTTTTGGGATGTACCTTACCAGATACCTGCAGCAACTGGAAAGACCCCAAAAGTACCTCATCAAGAGGATCAAAGGGCTCAAACAGATGCCATATACTGCCCGGTTAAAGAAACTCCAGCTCTACTCAGTGGCATACCACCTGTTGAATTAATGGACATGCTGCACTTCAGAAAATCCAAATCCTATCGAGAGACTTGAACCTCAGCACTGAAATAAATAGGACATGCTGGAGGGACAGATTCATAACCCAGAGGCTCCCTTCACTCTGGAATAAAATCCCAGTCCAGGTTAGGCAGGAGTCCTCATTGACTCTCTTCAAGTCCAGGAATCTTGATGAGTGGATGGGAGATCGTAGGTTTATCCGTATCACTTCTGTGTCACTGTTAGACAGAGGCACAGTATACTAAAATAAAAAAAGGGCATAGCAAAATTAATTTAAAATGGGTGGCGAAAGCCAAACACATTCTGGCTAGGCTTATAAATGCCCTAGAGCAGATAGCCTAGTATGAACCTATGAACCTATGAACCTATAAACTGCAAAAGCAATTTCTAGATATTAAAAATTATCTCAATGAACTTCAACTCATCCTAAACCCAAACAAAACAAAATGAATGATCTTTTCTAACAGGAAATCCAAAACAAAACCACCTCCTTTCTCCATCTACTCCACTAATGCCACTATAATAGAACCCGTTAACCAAACAAAACTACTTGGTGTCATGATAGACAACAACCTAACATTCAATAAACACATATCACTCATAGTAAAGAAAGTTCACATCAAACTTGGTGCTCTATATAGGGCCAAACCTTACCTTTCTCAAAATGCCAGGCTAGCCACAGCCAGATCCCACCTCCTATCTACTGTTCTCTGCTGTTCTCAACTTGTCACTAATCTGCACAAGTTTGATTTACATATACTTGATTCCTGCTGTAACAAAATAGCAAAATGTGCTGCAAATATACCCAAAAGAACCCATCATAGACTTGTTCTTCAAAAATTACACTGGCTTGGATTTCCCAGTTTGTTATTGCTCAATCAGCTCACCACTGCCCACTCCATTAGCCACAAACCTGAAAAATGCCCATGCACTCTCCAACCTAGTGCAATTAAATACCAACCCCAGGACCCTTGGATCATCCGATAATCTTATACTCAAGGTAACAAAGTTCCATAATTACTTCAGTGACTCACTCTTCTCCTACAAAATAGCCAAGCAGTGGAACCTATTACCCCAGAATATCTTAAAAATCACAGATCGTCATGGCTTCAAAAAAACTCCTAAAGGAATACCTTACTCAACAATGGCTATGCTCCTGTAATACACCTGGCTAGTTTCTCATGGCTTTGATCAAATGTCTTCTATTCTGCTATCTTCTTGTCTTCTACAAAATAAAAATACCACAATGGTTTTTAGTTATATATATCTAATGAGTTTCATATTACTGTCTGCATTAATGCTTAAGAAATGTAATGTTTTCTGTTTTACATTCACATTATTGTAAATTGTGATTGTTGGCAACTGTCAAACTTGTTATATATTGTTTGTAAATCTTTTAAAAATGTTTGTAATCTTTTTGTACAATTGTTATGGAGCCTATTTCTCCGGGTCTCCACTGAAAATGGGCTACTTGCCCAGCCTGACTCTACCCGGTTAACAAATGTAAAATAAAATAAATAATACATAAAATATCTAATTTAAAGTAATTATTTAGACTGTAGATGTTTTTGTATTATTTTTGAATGTTTTTGTAATACTTTGGAGCCTTTCTCCCTAGCCTCGACTGAAAATGAGCACATATCCAGTTGGCCTTTTCCAATAATCCACAGTGTCAATAAACACACACACACACACACACACACACACACACACACACACACACACACACACACACACACACACACACACACACACACACACACACACACACACACACACACAAAAGAAAGGAATAAAAGAAAAAAAAACAGCCGTTTAATTGCTGCGGCAAATGTTAGAAATCACCAGAACAACATACCTATCTTTGCATAATTAATTTAGTGTTTATAACTTTGTGGGGTTTCATATTTTTGCATCAATCTGACTACACCTTTACTTATTGCTGTTCGTCAACAGCAAATGCCAAGGCAAACTGATTTCAGAAATGTCTTCCTACTCCATGGTCATTGACCTCATTCATTATTGACATCAGTATACCCCACTTCTGCTAGCCACATTTCCTTCCCAGCCAACTAGTTTTATTATTTTAAAGTTCAATGTAGTCATGGTAAATGGAATAAGAAATGCAGTTCCTGTTTTGTTTTGCATTTAAGACAGGATTCAAGATAATGAACCAGATTTAAAACAACGGATCTCAGATTCAGATGTCACTGAAACTGGCGTACATGCTATGCTGATCATATTGGTATGGAATATTGGCAAACCACATAATAAGCATGTCAGTGGGAGCAGCCTGTCGACCAATATGTATCATCCAAAAATACCATCTCTTGACTCTTAAACAAAATTGTTTCTGGGCAGGTCAATGACATGAACATGGTCACTTACTGATGACATTCTTCTCAAACATGGTTTGGAACCCTCTTCATTGACCTTTCCAAAGCTTTGATTGTATTGACAACCCCCTTCTCCTTCACTTCCTTCAAGAAATCAGAGTTAGTTCAAACATTGTCACCTGTTTCCAAGCCTTCCTTACAGATAGACAGTTTAGAGTTATAACAGACTTGTCCCTTTCACTTCTGGCTCCCCTCATCAAAGGAGTGCCCCAGGTTCCATACTTGCCTCACTGCTGTTTTCATTCTTCATTAACAAACTGCCCTCTGAATTCCTAAACATTCCTATCATTCTTTACACAGATGACATGATCAACCTTTGATCCATGAGGTACTTTTAAACTCCTCCAAAACAAAAAGTCTGATATTTGTAATCAAACAAAAGTTGAAGAAAGCACCTAAAATCCCATCGTCACAGATCTCGATGGTTACCCAAAAGAAACACATCAATCTTTTAAAAGATTATGTTTATGGCTGGAACAGTCTCTAGACATCCATGTCCATATTGAAAACTCCAGGAAAAAAATAAACTATCATTTATTCTGATCCTGGAAAATCACACCCTTTCTATTAAGACCAGCAAGGGAAATAGGAGCAGTCCTCCAAACACAACTCAAGTATGGCGTCTCCATCATAGTTACAGCCTCTAACAGAAACTCTTCTACTCTGTAGTCTCTCAAAAACAAAATCCATTGATTTCTCCCTCAAGAATACCACTGTATCACACTGTGCAAAGCCAGGTGGCTCCCATTCACCTACAGGGTTGTGATACTCCTAGTTTCCTTCTCTTCAAACTCTTTCCATCAAATACCTTCCTGCCTTGAGCTGACAAAATTCAAAGTAAAATGACTCCCAGAACTTCTCCCAAGGGACAACCTTAACCCAGACCCCAAACTCTGGGACTCCTTCACCACTTATCTTAAAGGAAATTCCTCTTCTTCCTCTTTCAGAGAACAATACAAAAACTCCTCCATCAAAAAGTCAGACTGACAGCTTATCACTAGTAACACTCCAAAAGAATCCATGAATTTATATTTTAAATGGTTTTACTCAATCACATCTACCACAACAGTCCACAAAAGTTCTGGTAGGCAATCAACCTTAGATTTGGTACTTACTAACACACCAAACAAAGTAACGACAGTTATGCCTATCAGCCAGCATAAGTGATCATCTGCCAACTTATGTAATTAGAAGTTATAATACCTAAGACAAACAAATCATTTGTAATCAACTTTGCAACTCAATCAGTTTCAACAAAGATATTTTTATCAAAACACTACCACAGTATACATGGACTTGACTAAAGTCCTTGCCTCTAGACATGACAGTTTCACACTTTAGTGACATCTTTCTAAAAATTCTTAATAACCTAGCTCCAATCCACATTAAAAAGGTCAAATCCAACCTTTTACTATGGCTAAAAAAGGAAACAATGAAACTAATGCTACAACAAAATAAAGCCTGGAACGAATTATATTAATTATAGAACAGAAAACATATTTCTGCAAGTTAGATGCTTCAGAAACCTTACAAAATAGCATATAAACAGGATCAACAAATTTACTATAACAATCTCCACCATAAACATCAAAATAACCAAAAACTCTTCTGGATATCCCTAAATAAAATGCTACAGCTGTCCAAATCACCACTGCCTCCCACCCAGCTATAAACATTATTGATTCACATTATTGATTCTACAATCAGTTTAACTTTTAATTCATACAGGCCATACTGTGTCTCATATACATTGGTACCACTGGTCCCCTCTATGTACCCTTGTTCATAGGTTCATAGGTTCATACTAGGCTATCTCCCTAGGGCATTTATAAGCCTAGCCAGAGTGTGTTTGGCTTTCGCCACCCATTTTAAATTAATTTTGCTATGCCCTTTTTCGAGGTTAGTATACTGTGCCTCTGTCTAACAGTGACACAGAAGTGATACTCGGGGTAAACCTACGATCTCCCATCCACTCATTAAGATTCCTCTTGAAGAGAGTCAATGAGGGACTCTGCCTAACCTGGACTGGGATTTTATTCCAGAGTGAAGGGAGCCCCTGGGTTATGAATCTGTCCCTCCAACATGTCCTATTTATTTCAGTGCTGAGGTTCAAGTCTCTTGAGCGCGTAGCTCGATGGGATTTGGATTTTCTGAGGTGCAGCATGTCCATTAATTCCGGGTTGGACATGGCTTTATATGTCAGGCACACTCTGAGCAGGCAGTATGCCACTGAGTAAAGCTGGAGTTTCTTTAACCGGGCAGCATATGGCATCTGTTTGAGCCCTTTGATCCTCTTGCTGAGGTACTTTTGGGGTCTTTCCAGTTGCTGCAGGTGTCTGGTAAGGTACATCCAAAAAGGGGCATTGTACTCAATTATGGGCCTGATGAGGGATGAGTAAAGAGGCACGATGACCTCCCCTGATCTAGATGTGAATCCCTTCATGATTAGGTGGGCTATATAAAATGTTTTTCTAACCACTTTGGCCATGTGGTTGTCAAATGAGAGATTGCTATCAACTTGGGTCCCCAGGTCCCTAATTACTTCTTCTGTACTTAATGGATTACCACCTATGTGGTAATTTGTGGGCACTTTGTTTTTGGCAAAGGGGGTGACTATACACTTTTTGGCATTTAGCTTGAGGCCATGGCTCTGGCACCAGTTGTCTGTTTCTATGAGGCCCTTTAGGAGGATGCTTGTGTCGGCTGGAGAGTCAATTATGGCACCCAGTTTGCAGTCATCTGCGAACTTGGTCAGCCACAGTCCTCCCCTGTTGGCCTGTACCTCCGAGAAATATATACCGAACAAGAGAGGTCCCAGGACTGAGTCTTGTGGGACACCACTTGTAACTGGTTTGGAGTCTGACATGGCTCCAGCAATTCTAACCATGTGGGTTCTGTCCTTGAGCCAGTTTGCAACCCATCTAGTGACATAGGGGATTATATTTAAGCTGGTGAGCTTATCTATAATGCCCAAGTGGGGTATTGTATCGAAGGCTTTTGCGAGGTCCAGGTAGGCTGTGTGGACCACCTTCCCCTCGTCAATGGCCTTGGTGACTGTTTCAAAGAAATCGACCAGGTTTAAGAGGCAGGATCTGCCCTTAACAAAGCCGAACTGGGTAGGATGCAGTGTCTGTAGGTCCCCAATATCTTTATTTATGAGGTCCATGATGATCCTTTCCATAGCTTTGCAGACCAAGCTAGTCAGGCTTATGGGGCGATAGTTTCCAGGATCTGTTGAGGCACCACCTTTGTGGAGAGGGATCACTGTTGCTGTACGCCACTCTTTGGGTACATATCCTGTAGTAAGGCTGAGAGTGAACAGTAGTTTTATGTTTGGGTTTAGCTCTTCTTGGAGTTCATGTCCGGGACACCGTCTGGTCCCATTGATGCTGTGCTTTTTGCTTTGGAGAGGGCAGCTCTTACCTGAGCATCTGAGATGTCAGGGGGGCAGCACACTGCTGGGATAGATATTTGCCCTTTTGGTGGGGGGGGGGGTTGCACTGAACCTGTCAGCTAGGATGTTGGCAATGTCTCTGGGTTCGGTGTATTTTTTGTCATTTTGGACTAATTCTGAGCATATCTGGGGATTCCCACCCAGGTTCCTGACATAACTAAAGAAAGCTTTGTGATTATCCTTAGTGTCCTGTGCAATTTTTATCTCTAAGCTGGCCTTAGACGATTTTATGAGTGCCCGTAGTTATTTGCTAATACTGATCAGAGATGCCTTCCCTTTTTGGGATTTTGCTCTATCATGTAGTAGCTTCCTCCTTCTATTGTATAGTTTGTTTATGGCTGGGGTCCGCCAGACAGGACGTCTGCCTTTGGAGGATTGGGTCTTGGTTTTATTTGGGATTGCATGATCCATGCATTCCTGAAGGTGTTCATAGAATGTGTTTATAAAGGATTCTGCGGTCTGGGCCGTATTTTCCACAGGCCCAGGGGCTTTGAAGGATTCCACCTCGGTTTTGAGTAGTGTGAAATTTGCATTAGAAGTTTTTCACTGTGGTTTTCTGGGCAGGGGTGGGGTCGGGATGTGAATATCCAGTGAGATTAGTTTATGGTCTGATCTTACCAGTGAGGGATACACTTCTGGTCTGGAGCATAGAGTCCCCATGTTGGTGATGATCAGGTCCAGTATGTTTTCCCCTCTTGTGGGAGTGGTAACAAGTTGTTCCATAGCATTTGAGTTTATAAATTCTAGGAACCTTTAGGCTAGGGTGTTGGAGCTAGAGTAATGCTCCCAGTCTATGTTTGGGTAGTTGAAGTCGCCCAATATAATGGTGTTTGGAGAGACCTTCATATTTTCCAGTGTTCTCAGGAAGGCCGAGTGGGGTTCCTGGGTTTGGGAGGGTGGTCTGTAGCAGGCTATAAACTGGAAGGCAGTTTTACCCACTGTTAGCTGCACATGGATAGTCTCTGATGCCTCATGCTGTGCCACCAACCTGGAGGTGTGGGTATCTTTGACGAATATTGATACTCCCCCTCCTTTTGTGGTTCGGTCCAAGTTTTGGGGCCGAAAAGCATGGTATGAGGTATAACCTGGTAGTGCTGGGGTGCTCTTGGGAGCCTTGAACCAGGTTTCTGTTACTGCACAGATATCGATGTTCTCCATGCTAAGGAGAGTTTTGAGTGTGTGCATCTTGAAGTTTAGACTTCTGGCGTTGAGTAGCATTACTCTTAGTTTCTTATCCATTGTGATACCTATGTAGGTGGGTTTGTCTTTTGAGCCTTGCCTAAAAAAGGCACTATGGGGGTGGCAAGAGCCTTTGCCAATATCTGTAAGCCCAGGGGTGACAGGTGCAAGCCGTCCCTAGCGAAGCATCGTGGCTTGTCGAGCATGTCATCCCAGGCTGACAGGCATTGGATCCCCTTTGAATGACACCAATACTTAAGCCAATTGTTAAAATTGATCATCTTGTCTTCATATTGTGGCATCATTCTTGGTAAGGGTAAGATGCTACTCAAGGTCAGGGTCATACCGGCCTGGGCTACATGCTCAGAGAGCTCCTCTATGTATCTTTTCATGTAGTCCAGGGAGGTACGTCTCAGGTCATTCACACCAGCATGGACAATGACTGAGTCATATTTGTACTTGCCTTGGAGTGACCTGAGTGCTTGTGTTATGTGGCGGATCCTAGCGCCCGACAGGCAGCTCACCGTGACCTTCTCCTTGTTCAGCCTGGTGACCATACTGTCTTTAGTAAACATTGATACCACTGGTCCCCTCTATGTACCCTCATCTTGGACTGTATTGTCTGTAGTAAACATTGATACCATTGGTCCCCTCTATGGACCCTAATCTTGGAAGGTACTGTCTCTAGTACCCAGTTGGGAGGGTGGCCTAATGGTTAAGGTGTTTGCCTTATAAACACAAGGTACAGGGTTTGAGTCTCACAAGGGATAATTGGCTAGGCTTAAAATGGCTCGCAAGGTCAGTTAGCCTAATACTAATGTATGAATCTATGAATCTAGTAAACATTGATACCAGTGGTCCCCTCTAGGTACCCTCATCTTGGACTCTACAGTCTCTAGTAAACATTGATACCACTGGTCCCCTCTATGTACCCTAATCTTGGGCTGTACTGTCTCTAGTAAACATTGATACCACTGGTCCCCTCTATGTACCCTAATCTTGGACTGTACTGTCTCTAGTAAACATTGATACCACTGGTCCCCTCTTAGTACCATTGTCTTGTGTTAGCATTCTTCATTTATGTAAGTTCAAACTTGTATCACCTCTAGTTTTAAAAAAGCTCTTAGTTAATCTAAAACTTACCACTTCTTCTGCTGACAAATTTCCTTCTGACTACTTAAAAATGACTGCTGATGTTATTGCTTTTCCAATCTACATATTGATAAATAGGTCCATATCTGAAAAATCCATCCCATCCATTTGGAAAAAGTTTGGCATTATTTAGCAACTACGTCAACATAGTTCAATGACTACAGACCTATTCAAATCTTTTCAAAAAAACACCACAAGAGCAAGACCCAGGCTGTAAAGTCTTTTATTCACAGCTAATAACACACTGGTACCTCGGCTTCTCACCTTCAATGGATAAAATACCTAATCCACAGCCATTCTTTTATACCAGAACCCAAAATCCTTAAACCACTAATTAACTTAAAATGACATAAGCCTAATTTCATAAATACACTTATTTAAATATACAAAAACTTTTAACAATTTAAGACCATGTAATCTTGGTCAAACATTTGCCTTAATTTGTACTATTTAGGATGCTCATTTTTCAAAAAGCAGATGTATTTAAATTGTATTTTTAAACATTGAATGAAGGTAATGAAACATTATATGTTACTGTTTAAAAGTTTTTGTTTTTTGTTTTTGTGGCGTTTTTTTCAAATTTTTATTTAGAATGGTCTTTATAATGTCATTGGAAGAAGCTGATGCTATGCCAGGTATCTTCAAATCCGCAGCAGATTTGAATAGGCTGCTTTTTACTGAACTTTTGAAAGAGCATAAAGCTAAGCTCGTTGAAAAGGATTTATGGTAAACTATTGGTAAGCCTGATCATAACGTGCAGTTTGTTCAATTAGAACGTCTAATGGTAAGAGAGGAATCTCTTTTATGATACTAAGCTCTTGGAAAAGTATTAGAGCTTGAATGTGACTCCTAGGGGTTTTAGAATTGATAATTTGCCTGCATAGGACTTTTCTGAGAAGGAACAGGATTTGTTACAGGAATGGAGACAGATTTCTCTTGAATGCATGTTGGGGTGGATTCGGGAACTTGTTAAGAGAAATCTTCATAATAATGAAAAAATTGCAGCTTCAAATTATTGACTTGCAAAAAAAGCTGGCTGGAATGTTGTCAAATGATATGTTTTCTAAATATATGAGTGATATTAAAGGGAGGAAAATGAACGACTGGTTATGGACAGAAAAAAGAAAAAAACTGCTATGTGATGTAAATGACTTCCAGAATGGATCTATATATGGTTGGCAGCATTCTCAGTGTAGAGGGTGATCCAAAAGTGGCAGGAAGTTTGATTCCAGTCACAAAGCAGCACGGGATTCATCAGCATCTTTGTTAGATGTTTCTTTCTTTCTAGAGCTTTTCTCCCCGGGCCTCCACTGAAAATGGGTAATTTCGGCCCAGTGGAATTCCCCGGTAATCAAACTGGAAATAAATAAAAAATAAATCTAAAAAAAGTGTTTTGTTTGAAACAATTGAGGGGGAATCCCTTTCAGATTCCTCTCATGTTGTTGTAAGTGAAGCTGGTTCATCAAGCTCTTGTTCAGTGGAGGGAAAGTTAAAACAAAATCACTACAGAGGGAAGAAGGATCAGTGAGACACCATGGAGCAGAGAACCAACTAGTGTCTCTCCTGTTTAAAAGTACAAAAGACTTTTTCCTCTTTGGATTTTTCCTTTTTGGACTCTTTTTCCATAGACTCTTTCTTTTTATCAAATTTTTTTTTTTTTATTTTCAGTTAAAATAACATTTACATAATATTTTTAAATATCATTTTAAACAACTATATACAATATTTACAATAGCCTGAGTTTCAGTTATATACACTGTATATTATTAAATATAGAATTAACAGATCAGTTATCAGAGATACAATATTGATTATTGCAGAGTGTCCAACAAAGATATAACTTTCTTCCAAGGATTATTTACCAATAGCTTGGGATAAATTCGTAGTTCATTGATTTTTATTTCCATCAATGCAGTTGTCTTCAGTAAAGTGTAGAATTCTTCCAAGGTCGGGGGTGTATTTGAATTCTACCTTCTGGTTACGCATTTCCTAGAAATAGCAAGTATTGTCCATAACAAATATGTATTTGTCTTATTCAGGTAGGGACCTTCATTTACATTTAGTGTTATCAATACTTTAGTTAAGGTAAAGGATTCATTAAATAAAGTTTGTAAAATCGACTCTTTTTTTGGTGGCAATGTAAGTGTGCAAATTAATGCTGATATTGTGAATGTACAAAATAATGCTGATAACGCACTGAAAGTTCTGAATTTATCTGATTTAGAGTTAAATAGTATTGCTATAGACTTGCTTTCTAGATTAACAAAATTTGTGCCCTGCAAGTTATCTACTCTTGCAGATTTAATTTTGGAGGTAAAAAGATTTTGTAGGAAATTACATTTAACAGTATTCTATCACAGTAAAAATAAAAATGTTACTACTGATGTGAATTGTGATGAAAATAATGTAATGGATGATGATACACTTCTGAATGTTTCCATTTATAATGATTTGCTAGAAAATGTTTTGTTAGAAAATGTTTCTGAAGAAGATGAGAAGTGTAATAGTTTTGCAACAGGATATGGCAGACTTATTGACCCTAACCTCTTGACCCAAAGTAGGTTTATGCCACCCAAGTTATCACCAGTAGTTGTCTTATTTGAGCAAATGTTAGTTAAAAAACGTTGAACATGAGTATGAAAAATTCATTAGAAATGTTAAATGTTATAACATATTTAAGGAGGAATGGAATATGTTAAACATACTCAGGGGTCAGTTTTCTAAATTTTTTTTCAAGCAGGCAGATAAAGGAGGTAACTGGGTGGTTATGTCAAAGGAAAAATAAAATAGCATGGTGCACAAGCTTTTGTTGATAAAGGAAGATTATTTAAAGTTAAATTCTAATCCTGTGCAAAATTTTAATGAGCAGTTGCTTGAACTTTTCAAAAGAGGGGAGAGGCCATGTTTTCTGACTAGGGAGAATGTTAAGAAATTGTATATAGAGAAACCTAATTATCCCACTTGTTATGCCCTACCAAAAATACATAAGGATGTGTTGAATTCACCAGGGAGAGCTATTGTCTTGGGGGTGGGTTCATATTTAGAATATGTAGGTATGTTTTAGGATTATTTGTTGAAAAAGTATCTGAAGAGGATTCTTGCACAGGTACTGACAAGTGGAGTGCCACAGAGTTTCGTCCTGGGACCTCTCCTGTTTGGTATCTACTTCTCTGAAGTACAGGCACAGGTCTCTGGTTGATGAAGTTCAGATGACTGCAAACTAGACCATAGTCAGTCCCCTATATGATGATGGACATCTACAAAGGGCCTCACTGAGACAGATGCATGGTCAGTGCAGCCATGGCCTCAAGCTCAATGCCAAAAAAATGCAGCAAATGCTTTGGTAAACTAAAAATGGTAAAACTATGAACCCACACATAGGCAGCAATCTACTTATCTATGATGATATGAATGCATGATAAGGAAGGTGGACCCATGGTGGACAGTAGTTCCCACATCACACCTCACATGTAGTCCTTCTATCCTCAGTCTCATCTTAAAAATTCTTCTCATCCAGGAAAAAAAAAAAAAGGTTCCCCTCTACTCGTCACTCATTAGACCCATTATATCATTAAGCCCCTTTTGGAATGTACCTCACAAGACACATCACTGGAATGAAAGGGAACCAGAGTACCTTTGCAAGTTACAAGGAGGGCTCAAAACCCCTACACTACACCTTGCCTCAAAAAAATCACAAAGCTGACTGTCTCGAGGTGTGCTCTGCTGCCAACATGCCTACTATCACCCAGAGCTGTATGCTGCACCAGACCTAAAAGTAACAATCCAAGACCTACCCAATAGCCACACGCAAGCCTCACCACTCACCTCCACTGGACCTACAAGGAACATGACACATAGAGAGGATTCCCAGAGGACTCTGAAGCTTCCTAAGCTCTGCAAGCCAAGTTCTTCAACCCAAGCATTTAGCAAAAATCTTGATGAGTCTGTGGGAAATAGGAAAAAATAGGAAATAGAAACTCTTGATCTGATACTGGATGACGGGAGCACAGGAAAATAACTGCTGAAGTAAGCTTGGGACCTTGCTGGCTTTGGTTTTGGTTACTTTTATTTGAAAACCTAGCTATTACCCTACCTATGAACCTATGTAGTAAATACTGAAGAGTTATGTAGGGAAGTTAAAAAACTGTCTTGGCATGAGGAATATTATTGGGTGGTAGTTGATGCCAACTTGCTGTACACTAATATTCAGATGAAGTGGGGTTTGGAGACTGTGTGTGATGTTATGGGTGATGGCCCTAAAACTGCTTTTGTGGTAAGATTGTTGAAATTTTGCTTAACGCACAACTATTTTAAGTTTGAGAATGAGATTTTCCTTCAATTAAGAGGGACGACAATGGGGGCATCATATGCTCCTACGTATTCTGTGTTATACATGGGTCTCTTTGAAAGAAAATTCATTTATGCTACAGATTTTTATAAGAATCATGTTGTGCTGTATAAGCGATATATTGATGATCTTATTTTTCTTTGTAAGGGTAAACCATGTGAGTTTGACTTATTGTTTTCTGACCTAAATTCTAATCACCATAACCTGAGGTTTTCTATGGTTAAAGCTAAGTCAACAATTGAATTTTTGGACATTGAATTCTATGTAGACTTGGAAAAGAATATTCAGTTTAGACCCTATAGAAAGGTTACTGCAGTAAATAATATTTTACATGCAGATAGTATGCACACCCCACATTTAATTAATTCTTTGCCTGTGGGTGAGTTTAAGCACGTTGCCTGTAATACATCTGAGGAGGCTTATAAGATGAAATTTCTTTTGGAAGCTAAAGTTAGGCTCTGTGTAAGAGGATATAGTGAAGAAATTTTGTAACATGCCCTGGATGAAGTTATAAATGGTAAATCTGAATGTAGAAAAATGAGTGCGAGGATTTGCAGTAATAGGACTTGTGAGGTAGAAGGAAAATATATATTTTTTTGTAATGGAATTTTCTGGGTTTTCAGAGACCATGAGGAAAATTATTTTGAATATGTGGCATGTTGTATGTGAAGTTATAAATGTGAGAATTCCCAAATTTATTAGATTCTCTTATGGGCATTATGCTAATTTGAAGGAACTTTTAAATATGGGGTGTTCAAATGGTTCACAGGAAAGTTTTGGTGTGTTTGCCTGCGAGCATTGTAAAGTTTGCATATATATTAAAAATATTTCAGGTAACTTTACTAATGGCAGGAGGTTTATATGCAAAGGTAAATTTAGCTCCCATTCATGTGGGGTAGTTTATGCTATAGGTTGTGGGTGTGAGAATATTAGATGGTATATTGGTCAAACCAAGAGGGGCATCAAGGTTAAAATTATGAAACATTTGAGGGACATTCGGAACAAAAATATGAAAAGTCCAGTTGCAGAGCACTTTATTAATAAGCATGAGGGGGATATTTCTTGTTTTTTCTTTACTGTTATTCCCCAGCCCATATCATATGAGGAGGGGTGATATAGTTAGGAAATTACTGGAACTAGAGAGCAAGTTTTTTTAAATTATAGAACATTGTCACCGAGGGGTCTGAATTTAGAGGTAAATTTAGTGTATTAGGTGTTGTCCATTTAAGACCATGTAATCTTGGACAAAAGTTTGCATTAATTTGTACTATTTAGGATGCTCATTTTTCAAAAAGCAGATGTATTTAAATTGTATTTTTAATCATTGAATGAAGGTAATTGAACATTATAATATGTTATTGTTGAAATTTATAAAAAAAAAGTTTTCGTATATTTAAATAAGAGTATTTATGAAATTAGGGTTATGTCACTTTAAGTTAATTAGTGGTTTAAGGGTTTTGGGTTATGGTATAAATGAATGGCTGTGGATTAGGTATTTTATCCGTTGAAGGCGAGAAGCCGAGGTACCAATGTGTTATTAGCTGCAAATAAAAGACTTTACAGCCTGCGTCTTGCTCCTGTGGTGTTTTTTTGAATTATTATTTGGAATTGACTCTATTAAAATCTTTTCCCCACTTTCAAAAAAAGTGTATCCATGTGCAGCTTATATAGCAGCTAAATTCAAATAACCTTCTCTCCAAAACATAGAACAATTTTAGACCCTATGACAGTACAACTGCTGCTTTCCTAAACTTCACAAATGCTATAAACCAACATAGGAAGAATAACATTCTAGGGCTCACTATCTTCTTACATTTATCTAAAGCATTTGACAATGTATGACACCAACACCTGCTCTCTAAACTTTCTTCTATAGGTTTCTCACAATCTTCCCTCAGATAGTTCCTTAGTTACCTGTCTAGAAGGCAACAAGCAGTTAAATAAGTAACAGGATTATTCCCTATTTCTACAGGTTACCATAGGAGTCCCACATGGTTCAGTACTAGGATCCCTACACTTCAACATCTTCATAAATAAGCTCCATACTGCATACATCAAGCTACTATACTTCAATATGCAGATGATACAACTTTAATATGCACAGCCCCAACAATATCTAAACTCCAAGAGAACACCCAAACCTCTTTTCTTCTGTCAAAACCTGGCTGAAAAATGAATTTGTGCTTCTTAACCCCCCCCCCAAAAAAAACAAAATTGATGCTCTTCACCCCTTAAAACTATTATAATCAAAACCAATCTTTCTTAACAACATCAGCAAATAACACTAAAATTGAAATCATAACCCGTACCAATTCACTGGGCATCATGATAGAGGTCAGTCTTAATTTGACCACCACATTCTGCAAACCATTAAAAAGACTCATCAGAAACTAGGCTCCCTTTACAGGACCAAACAATACCTTACGGACACACCAAGAAAAACTCTGACCTCATCCTATCTATTCCCAACCAACTTACTTGCTTCACCCATCCTGATAAAACTTAGACACCACACATAAAGGCAAGCTAGCTTCCAGCTTTAACAAAGTTGCTAAATTTGTCACTAATGTGGGACATAGAACCCTGCAGTGCCAACCCTTAAAACAGCTGAACTGGCTGAAGCTAAATAACTACCTAAAATACTCACAGTTAGTATATACATACAAACTGATTTACTATCCAGATAAATGCTCGGCACTAAACATATCTTACTGCTCCAGTTCTGTACTAGAGGTGCTTTTCTGATGAAAAGTTATTAATAGCAAGTAAGTCAAATAACTCATCAGGTGAATGAATATACTCCTGTTATGTTGTGGAATACTATCCCCTTACAAATAAAACATGCTGACAAACTGCCAGGTTTTAAAACCACTGTTTAAACAATATCTAAACCATGGTGGTCCCGCACATGCTCAACTCCAGGCTGACAGGTTTATATATTCAGCACTTTCTACTCACAACTTACCTCTCTTCTTCTTTCTTTTCTTCATCACCTCACTAAAATACTCCCCTCTCCTCTCCTATAACCTCATCTGTAACGAGCTCACTAATACATTTCTCTTCACTCCCATGCATTTCTGTACACACCTAAGTAAGATCCGAAAACAGATTCCTAATCAGTCCTATTAATTAGTCTAATGAGCAGCTCCTTCTAAACTCACATTACTGTATGACTAGTCCCACATCTTGCTTTTCCCACCAAAATCCCGGTACCTTCACACTGTCACTTAAACCTATATCTCCTACTATTTACCTACTAGTTACATGATAACTTACCTTCCTCAAACCGTCTTTACTATACTCCTATACTCCTACACTACCTACACTTCTTACTAAGCCTTTCTGTGTAAAACTCTCAAGACACTGTAAGTCCTCTATACTGTTTTTGAAACACTTTCTTACTACATGTAAGTCAACACCTCTTATTGATCTGTAATGTAATTCTACCTATTGAATAATTCTGTAAATATGTCTTAATGAAACTGAGAGAATGTCATAAATGAAACTGCAGTGACATATGCATTAAAGAAGCTGTAAATTAAATTAAATTGTAGTTGATAGAGCTTTTCTCTCAGCCTCTCCACTGAAAATGAGCTCAGCCCAGTCATACATTCCCAGTCAACAAAGACAAATAAATACATAAATAATACATAAGGGTTTTAGCACTGGACACATCACCTAACTATTACACTCACCTAAATTAACTGTATTGCCTCCTTGTGTTCTCACTTGCTGATGCCTTCCATATTCACTAGTCACCTGGGCTATGCCTGCAAATGGTCCATTGTGATCAGTGTACTACTCTAGTAAACAAACAGATGGCAAAGTGGCCTAAAAACGAATAGCCAGCCTTATCTTTAAAAAAAAAAGAACATAAGCAATTATATAGGTCCAGTTTAAATGATCAAAGTTGCAGAACGTCGAAACACAGATCATCGAGGACAAAATGATCGATGTTCTATAACACTGAACATTAAAGCAGAACAAATTAAAACAGATAAAAAGTCTTCTTGTAAGTTTTTGCAGAGGACACCCCTGCTACTTAAATATACCAACTCCGAGATCACACTACACTGAAGAGAACAGTAAATTTCCTGTTCCATGCTGTGCGCTTTTCTTCACTCTAGTGCAATCTCAGTGTTGGCATATTTAAGTAGCAGGGAGTGGGGGGGGTGCTGTGGAGTTTGATGTTCTGCAATTTCGATGCTCTGAAGGAGACCTATATATATATATATATATATATATATATATATATATATATATATAGTGTGTGTGTGTGTGTATCTATGTATCTGTGTGTGTGTGTGTGTGTGTGTGTGTGTGTGTGTGTGTGTGTGTGTGTGTGTGTGTGTGTGTGTGTGTGTGTGTGTGCGTGTGTCAGGGTATCATGTTAACTGTTGCCATCTCTTTCGATTCAGTGCCGCACTCCTGCTTTCTTCAACACTCATGCCTGACTGTCACAGATCTTCTTTCAAACAATCCATCCACCTCTTTTCTGGATGTCCTCATTTCCTCTTAACTTCTTCCTGTCTGTCCCAAATCTTCTTTACCAGATTGTCTTCTGCTTTTCTGCACATATGACAGAATTACCGTAATCTGTGCTCTTTGGTCTTTTCTGCAATTGGAGCTACTTTGGCTCCTGCTCTTATGTCCTCATCTCTTCATCTGTCCCACAGTGTGCATCCTACCACCCTTCTCAACCACTTCATTTCCACCATCTCTTGCTTCTTCATCTGCTCTGCCTTTATTGCCTAGGTTTCAGTACCATACAGTAGTACTGGTTGCACCTTACTTTTCAACTTCTTTGGCATTCTTCCCTCATAGACTACACCTGAGACTCTATGCCAGTTGGCTGCAGCCCCTCTGATTCTAGCTTTGATCTCTTCATTCAGACTTCCCTTCTCCTCCACCATCCCCCAGATATTTGAAACTATTCACCTGTTCCACTATCTTCCCTTCTATCTCAGTTCTTCTGATTTCCCCAATTTGCTGCCATTACCACTGTCTTATCTGTGTTAGTTTCATCCCATATGCCTTGTTTTACATTCCATTCATCTAACCTTTGCTGAAGTTCTTACTCAGAGTCTGCCTGTAATGCCACATTGTCTGCATACAGTAACTCCAACCTGTTTGCTAATGTAGTCCATCATCAGTATGAACAGCAGTGAGCTCAGAGCTGAACCCTGGTGTACACCCACTCCCACTGAGAACCCCTCTGTGAGGCTGAGAGCAGTTCGCACTTGAGTCATTGAGTCCTTGTACATAGCCTACACTAATTCTACCAGTGTTTCTGGAGCTTCGAACCACTGCAGTACTCCCCAGATTAGCTTTCTTGTTACCTTGTCATATGCTTTCTCCAAGTCTAGGAATGCCCACTTGGACTCTTTCCTCATCTCTAGCATCTTCTCAACTATCTGTCTCACTGCAAACATCAGGTCAGTTGTGCTGCATCCTGATCTGAATCTGAATGCTCATCTCCCATCTTACATTCTACTACTCTACATATCCATTTATCAATCACCCTCTCCAGAACTTTCATGCAATGTGATAGGAGTTTGATGCCTCTGTACTGCCCACAGTTATGGATGCCCCTTTGTTTTTGTACACTGGCATGAGTATGCTTATTCTCCAGTGTTCTGGGATACACCTTTCTCTCCATACTGCTGTAGGTGCCCTCAGGAGCCATTTCTCCTGTATCTCACCCAGCATATCTGCTGTGACCTCATCTGAGCTTGCTGCTTTCCATGACTTCATTTTCCTTAGTGCTATTCTTACTTCTTTTAAGGTGGTCTCCTCTTCTTTGTCATTGTATGCTGTTTCTGGGGCAGTACAGCATCTGTGGGGTTTTCGTCATTCAGAAGCTGCTGGAAATTCTCCTTCCATCTGCCTCTGATGTCCTGTAGACTGGTGAGTAGGTTGTTGCTGACATTTCTTATGAAGGGTTTGAATATCTTCTTTATCTTTTTGTCTTTGCCTTGCATCCTGATAGGAGTTTCTTTGTACCACCTACTGAGTCACTTTCCAGAAGTTGGTAGAGTGCCTCTGATGCCCTATTCTTTGTTATTGTAACTCCTTTCTTAGCTTCTTTCCTAGCCAACCAGTATTCCTTCCTAGCCTGGTTAGTCTTTTCTATCTCACACTTTTTCCTGCACTCCTTTCTTTTGATGACTTCCTGGACTTCTGCATTCCACTACCAGCATTCCTTATGTACCATTATTTCCAAACCTGTCTCAGCCGCATATCTGTTCTGTAGTCCTCACACATGATGTTTTGAGGTGCTGCCATTCTTCTTCAACTCCATCTATTTCCTCCTCTTCTTGGGGGGTTAGAGCCCTGAGTGATTCCTTGAACTGTTGTACTTTCTCACCAGTCAACTTGCAGGTCTTCTGCCTGGTCTCTGTTGAGCTTAGAGCCTTCCCTGACCACTGCTTGCAGCTAATTGTGACAACCAGTGTTTTTTGCTGTGGGCTGACTGTTTCACTAGAGATGACTTTGCAATCGTGGATTCTACCTTAGTGCCTTTTCCTTACTAGGAAAAAGTCTACCTGAGTTGCATGTTGGCTACTCTTGTATGTGATCTTGTGATGGTCTCTCTTTCTGAAGCATGTGTTGACTAATACCAGGGTATTTGCCAGACCGAAGTCTAGAATGGCTCCTCCTTCTTTATTCCTGTTGCCCCATTCATGTGGACCTAGGCAGTCCTCATATCCTGTTCTGTCTGTCCCGATATGTGTATTCAAGTCACCCATTATCAACACCAATTCATGTTGTCCTGCTTTATCTAGTAGGTCCTGTAACTGCTGTCTGAATGCACTATTTTCCTCACTATCACAACCCTCCTGTGGAGCATAGGCTGAGATTATGAATACTGCCCTATCATTACACTGGAGACTGACTGCTGTGAGTCTGTCATTAATTCTGATGATATCCCTCACTGCCTTCTGAAGCATCCCTCTCACCACAATACCCACACCATTCCTAGCCTGTCCCCTCTTGAGTTGCAGACTGTGGATCCCAACCCAAGTGGCTTTACTACTCTGTCCTTCCATCTTGTCTCTTAAATACATGATCAAGATGATTTTATATATATAAAGAAAACACAATGTCTGTACCTCAAAATGTGTAAATAAGTCCAAAATTTTATGAACCACAAATCCAAAAAAAAACACAGCAAGCCATGTTTTGGCTAAGCAAGCCTTTTCACTGCAATTTACACCACAGTGCACTTTGTTATATATAAAAACTAATCACAATGTCATATGTTCCTCATCAACAAATCAGAAGACTTTCTCACCATGGTGTATGTTTCTGTTTTTTTTACAACACATGAAAATATAATGGCAATAGTTTCCCTAAATGTAGAAAGCAAAACCACACAACATAAAAGAAATTTGCCGTCTTATCTTTTCTATACAGAGAACCTTGTAAATATTTCATGTAATAAAATGTTTATATTAAAATGAGTAAATACATGAGTAAACACACAAGCAGTATCCGTTTAGATACACATTTGATTTATTCCTGCCTCCATCTAGTGGTTAAATATATTATAGCAAGAATCTAAGACCCTTGTATAACATTTCTTTCAGTCCAAGCAGATAGAATACCCCTAAACTGGCAAGCCACATTTCTGTTTCTTATCTATTTTTTTTCATTCATGCTGAAGTTGTTTTACCAATGGTATCAATATAATTAAATAAATAAATAAATAAATGTATAAATGTACATAGAAATACCCATTTAGTCATACATCTGAATTATTCCAGATCCTATCTATTTGTTAAATATATTATAACATTAAGCTAAGGCAAACATTGGTCTATAAAACTTCATTAAGTCCAGGGAAATATAATGTTCTCACATTTCCAATCCATGTTTTACTTTCTTAACTCATTTTTTTTCATATTTCTCCTGCCTAGATTTTTATTGCCATTGGGACCAATAGCTGTTAGAACAAAACAAACATCTTGATGGGCCACCTTGTGGTCATACAAAGCTCTGCATAACTTTTCACATCTCAAATCAGTGATGTGTATAGAAGTATATGGTCAAAATTGCAGTTAGTCTCATGCACAATAGTTCTGCAAGTGATGAGATGCATAATTTCCTCGATTCTATGAGCATTGTCTGGTAAAATACTTTGATTTGCATACATAATTGCACATACTGTAATGCCGACAGTGTGAACTTCCCCTAAACTCATGAATGTGGGAAACCTCTGTCACAAGTCTCTTAAATGTTGACAATTTTTACGCAACATTTCTATCCCTCTCATAAGAAAACTGGCAAAAAATGGGAACAACTGATAAAAAAAAATGTCAGTTGTTAATATAGGCCAGAATTTATTAATAATCTGTTATCGTCATCTGAGTATTAGACTTGTAAGTTGTAATAAAAAATACTATCAATATATATTGTTCATCCATTCATTGTACTTCAACAACTCATGTCCAGGGATTGCCTTCCTCTAGAAATGGAGTTAAGCTTATAGCCCCCTCTCACTGTACTTTTTTTTACAGTTGGTCAAACCAGTTATTAACATCCAGGTTACTACTGCATATCCTGTGAATATTTAAAAACTGGGCTGTGGGGATCTTTTGGATAATTTCTTCAGATGGCAGCTGCTGGCAGCTGGCAAGTTATTTCTGGTAAAAGGTTTCTGGAACAAAGAAGTCTTAACCACTCCATCCACTAATGTAAAAACTGTTTATCCAAGTATTCTATAGTGAACATGTTACATTTGTCCATAATAGGTTCTTGGTATAATTTTACACAAAACTTGTCATCAGTGAGCTGTCTCTGTGTCTCATTGTCATATTGACTTTTACCTCATATGACAACACTGGAAGAGTCATTCTGAAGTCTGACCAAAGGTTGATGTTCTTGCCATTCCTCCTAAAGTTTTACCCTGGTACATGTGCCATTCTTTCATAATAGACTGTTCAAACATAAGTACTGTAGGATGTTGAAAATTACGTTTATGAAATTTAGAATGTTGTCTAGATTTGAACACCAGTGCCCCACTTATCATAATAATAAAACCTAAGATGCTCAACCTACAAAACCTTTTAAGTCCATATTTCCTATGTTTCCTACCCCTTTTTTATAACTAAAGGGGTAACTTTTTTGCCCACAGAAAATTAATCGTTAGAGTCAGTATTTGTGTTACAAAAAGCATGAGAATCTGATGTATAATTTGAATTTCTCAAAATTCACACACACACACACACACACACACACACACACACACACACACACACACACACACACACACACACAGATACCCCCATACGCCACTTACTAGGGACAGTTTCCTGCAATTGTATAGTCATGGTTGTGAGATGCCAGCAGCCATGTTGTTCCATGTGCTGCTACCATGAATGCCACTATCACTGTAATGTACCCACACTTATCCCAGAGGTGTGTTGTACTCATGACAGGGACAGGTAATGTACAGAACTTTGTATAGGACAGCTGCAGGAAACTGAAGGCAATGGGATATGGCAGGGTAGGGACACATACTCAGATAAACAGGTGATGTTACTGTCATATGATGGTTGTCGGCTTCAGTGGAAAGGTATGCAAAAGGAATACGTATGTAACATACATAGTGGAGGCCATGTCCTCATTGCCACACTGCACCATATCAGAACAGTGACAACACAGTGCTAGCATATGGCAAATTATACTGCAGTATGGCAAGATGCATCACAAAGCGTATATGACAAGGTCCTTCAGGGATAATATGCATGTCACATCATGATATTGAGGGACTACCATGGGTAGCGGTCTGTAGAGGGTACAAAAGACAAAAGAAAGCCACGATTGGACTGAAATCTTAAATTCCACTGAAATATAAATAGGACCTGCTAGCAAGATACCTATAACTATAACTATATTTATCTATCTATATCTATAAATATATATATTTCCCCCAGAGAACCCCTCTCCTTTATGGAATAGACTTCCTTTGGATATAAAACATGGTAGCTCCATGTCCTTCTTTAAGTAGGGATATGAGCCTATGATACCCAGCAATTCTGGAGATACAGTGTATGCATATGTAGCGGTGCACATATACCATCCAAATGACACAGTCCACTACCTGTAACAAAATGGGAATAATGGTGTGAAGGATTAAAGCTCCTACCCCTGAAGCTAAGATATAGTGTTTGATTATACTTACTGTGTGACATTGAGCAAGTCACTTTACCCAGCAAAAACAAACCCCAGTGGTGCAATCCTCACTTAAAAAGGGTATATAATAAAAGAACAAACTCATGGCCAAAATCAGGAAGAGCAACTCCCTTGAAGACAAGTGCTTTCTTATACAAATAAACAGTAATTTAAGAGGTGTGATTAAGTCCAACAAGGCCAACAATGAGGTCAGGATAGCCTCATAGGATAAGGGCAATCAGAAGGCATTCTTCAGCTTTGTCTGGAACCTTAGAGGTAGCACACAGCAGTGTTTTGTAGGTTGAGCATCTTAGGTTTTATTATTATGATGAACAGTGCCACCTACCCAGATCAGAGTGACACAGCTGATAAATTCAGCTCAAACTTTACTCCCCACTCCCACCAGCTCCATTAAGTGGAATCCTGTCCAATATTCTTCCTCCCGCCATCAGCAGTGACCAGGTGCTGGCAGCACTCACTAAAGTCAGGAACACCACCTCCATGGTTCCTGACAACAGTCTAAAACATGATCTATCAGGACTACTTCAGGCACTCTTCAACTACAGTCTTGAAACAGGTTATGTTCCAAGTGAATGGAGGACCACAACATTCCTTACCCTCCATAAGGGTGGACCATCAACCGACCCAGGGAACTACAGACTCATCAGTCTAACAAGTCTAATATGCAAAGTCATGGAATGAATTATGTGAATGATAAACAAGACCACTGTTAATCTGCAGACGCTGGACACATCCCAGTTTAGCTTTGCTAAGGGAAGGTCATGTCTACTTAACCTGGATAACTTCTTCAAGAGCATCACCAAGGCAATGGATGAGTATAAAACAGTAAATACTGCTTAATGTAACTTGGTCAAGGCATTTGATACAATACCCTACTCAGACATTTTTGACAAGGTCTCTGAATTAGTCATTAGTCCCTACATAACTCACTGGATTGCGTCTGGCTCACAGACAGAACCTGAGAATTCAGTATTGGTGAGACCACCTCCACCAAGAGACCGGTCACCAGCAGAGAACCCCAGGGCTCCATGTTGGGCTCACTCCTGTTTGGCATCTACTTCTTGGAAGTCAAGGCTAATGTTCAAGGCATCTAGCTCACCAAGTTTGCAGATTGTTATTAATTGGGAGCTATTATAGATTCCCCTCAAGACAACAATGTTTTACAAGAGAGTTTAACACAAACAAGTTATTTGTTCCAAAGCCATGGCCGGAAAGTCAATGCCAAGAACTGCATTGTAATTTCCTTTGGGAAACTGTCAACCAAAGTTAATTACTCCATTGATAAAACACCCCTAAGAGTTGATCCAGTAGTAAGGGATCTGGGAACATATGCAGACAGCAATTTGGCCTTTGATCAACATATAGCTAAGATCATTAGGAAATCATTCTATATCACCTAACTTATAAGTAAGGGTATGGCATCCAGGTCCAAGGAAGTTATAGTACAACTCTACTCACCTTATCAGACCTAACGCTGAATACAGTCTTCCATTTGTCCAGTATCTAACCAGACACTTTTAACAGTTGGAATGCCCACAAAGGTTTCTCACAAAGATAATTCAGGGCATGAATACCCTGCCCTACACTGATTGCCTCAAGGCTGTGTCACCGTATTCAGTCTCCTACAGGCTGGAGAGAGGGGATCTTTACAGGGCTTCCTCAGACCCAGCCCTGATGGATTTGTTGCACATGTGCAAAACAAACAGCACCAGAAACACAATATCCAAAGATATGAACTTCACTTGTGACATAAAAAGGACATATTGGAGAGACAGATGTGTGTCCCAAAGGATCCCTGCACTAAGGAACAGGCTCCTCATCCATGTAAAACAGACATCATCCCTCACCCTATTCAAAACAAAGCCTTGACAACTGGATGAAAAATGGTAAATTTACCCCTAGTCTGGCCCCATGACCCTTCTAGACAGAGGCCATCAGTAAGAAAAGTTTTATTCTAACACCCCCCCCCCAACAAATTCCTTCCTTGCCTCCCTACTAACATGTGCATCTTAAGTTTTATTACCATGATAAAGGGGGTGCTGGTGTTCAAATCTAGACAGCCATGATACTGGGGAACCCAAATGGTTTAGGTTGCATGGCCAGATTGTAAGGATCCTAGCAGTCATGAGGCTAGTAACAATCTGTGAACCTATGAACATCCAAATTACTGGGTACATCACTGGCATAGGCTGGCAAGATGTGCATCTGCCTTTGGCTCCTTCATATCAGTGTCCATGATAGTGTGGTGTATCATGATCATCTGGATGCCCCAGTAGGAAGGCTGTCCTCTGAAAAGAATGCTGAACACAGGCATTTCTTGTCAATATACCACATGCCTCTATCATATATAACGCAGAAGCTTTGTCACTACACAACTGTAATACAGCACTGTATATTTAATGCACCATATAGAGTCAGAGAAGATGTGTCTATACATATATGGATAACAGCTATGTAAACAATGGCAGAAGTGCTTATTAATGGCATATAATGTGCCACTATATGCGCTGTGGCAGATGACATGAAAGTAATCACACAACACATTGGACAAATTGGCTAGTGGCACATTTGTTGACAGCACAATCATATCAGTAGAACAGCAAATATCAAGGAGGTGTGCACACTGTTCATGTCAACAGTGCATGAGGGGATGTCTCCACACAATGCAACTGTGACTTCACATCACATTATATTATATCATGCAACAAACAATGCATGCTTCCTTGTGACAAACAACCTACACAACAAACACATGTGGTGTGTGTATATGGCATGCCAAATGCTATATAACACAGTCAGACTGTGTTACCCTCCTACATAGTATACACTCCCATGTGTGCACATCACATGGAGCACCCTGGCACATCATGTACCATGAAAAACAGGTGAGCACACCAGCATGCTTCAAGTCACCACCATCATGTATGGCTGCAGGCCCACACATAGAAGATACATCAGATGGATGCTGAAGTGCAGAGTCACCCACAGGCATGAGATGGTCAATATCTATCTAGCTATATATAAACACCGACACCACAAGAACGAAATCGCAAAAACACGAAAGTTCACATGCCCGACAAACCACAATCCCGACAGTTAACAAAACAAAAAATTCGCTGTTCCACGCAACACACACACAACACAAGCACACCAACAACCTAAAAACCTACAGTGTACCTTACACACAACTATCTATGCACTAACTTTAACCCAAAACCTAACCCTAAGGTCTGTCACTATCGCACACTTACCTTACCTGCACCCTAACCCTAAAGTCTGACACTACTGCACACTTACCTTACCCCGCACCCTAACCCTAAGCTCTCACTATCACACACTTACCTTACCTGTACCCTAACCCTAAGTCCCTTACTATCGTGCACTTACCTTACTGTACCCTAACCCTAAATCCCTCACTATCTCACACACACCTTACCCGCACCCTAACCCTAAATTCCTCACTATCGCACACTTACCTTACCTGCACCCTAACCCTAAGTCCCTCAATATCGGACACTCACCTTACCTGCACCCTAACCCTAAATCCCTCACTATCGCACACTTACGTTACCCGCACCCTAACCCTAAATCCATCACTATTGCACACTTACCGAGTCGTGCTCACATGTTTCCCATGTCAGTGTTTTCGCTGTCGGGATTACAAGCTGACGGTTATTTGCTCCATCAGTCTTCTGGCGTCGGTGATGTGACTGTCGATCTTCTGAGCTGTCGGTCTACCGTAGGGAACATATATATATATATATATATATATATATATATATATATATATATATATATATATATACACACACACATGTGTGTGTGTGTGTGTGTGTGTGTGTGTGTGTGTGTGTGTGTGTATGTGTGTGTGTGCATGCGTGTGCGTGTGTGTGTGTGTGTGTGTGTGTGTGTGTGTGTGTGTGTGTGTGTGTGTGTGTGTGTGTGTGTGCAGTCATGCAGCAATTCTCTCACATGTGGGTCATGCGGGTGTCACAGAAAGCAACATGTTGCCTAGACAATCTATATCTGTTATGTTGACATGCCATTGAGTTTTCTGTTTATCAAAATATTAAGATTTTGAATGAACAGAGCATCAAATGCATGAGGACAGAGGAGTAGCTAGTTACTCTGGTGCCTTGCGCTGTTTCTTAATCTGATACCTCCTATCAACAGCTCTTTCAACTTGAAGACCAAAAAAGCTCTTCTCTTTCCTTAAACTGTTGCAAGCAGTTGCTACAGTTCATGCTCACAGAATTCTAAAGTGCTTAAATAATACAAAAAAGAAAAAAAATATTTTAGTTTAAATTGTAGTAAACTGCTTGCTAGTTTTGCAACAAGCACTTTGCTACATTTGTAACAAACAGTTTGCTACAGTTTATGTACATGAGATGCTGAAGTGCTTAAATTATATAAGAAAAAAGAAAAAAAAAACTTTTTGGTTTAAACTGCAACAAACTGCTACCAAATTTGTAGCAAGCAGTTGCTGCAGTTTATGCACATGGATGACTAAAGCACTCAACTTATTTTTTTTTAAAAAAGCTCTTCTTTCTTTTGTTTTATATTGTAGCAAACCATTTGCTACATTTGTAGGAAGCAATTGCTACAGCTTATGCCACACATAGAGAACTAAGCACTTTGATTCTGACCACAAATGTAATGTATTGAAGCATGACTGGTATTTAATAACTGCATGAGGGTAAAGTATGGGTTTGGGAAACTAATTTCAAAACTTCAAGATATTCTGAAGATCTCTGCTTTAAGGTGTGGGAGTGTTTGTTTGAAGGTAGGGCTAGAGTAAGGGCTAAGGCAGTAGCTGTAGTGTTGTGCATGCATGTATATGTCCAAGTGTCTAGAACACTTTGTTGTGGGGGCAGTGGTGGTGTATGTGTTCCACAGCTCCTGTCAATGAGGGCATGTGTTACAGCAGGCATCATGTGTTCCTCATGTCATGCATCAAGAAAGCACAGGCATCAGTGGTATACTCCACGATGTGTTCTGGCATTTAGGTCATGAGACATTTTCCTGCAAGCTACAAAGTTGAAACCATAAGGCTGCACCACTGCTTCATTGTAGAGCTGTACAGCTGAAACAGTTATTGTCATGATGTACACAAGTATGAAGAACCTGAACAAAGTCTAAAATAGTGAGTGGACAAAGTCTCAAAATAGGGACAAGCTAAACTATTGAAACTATTTGCCCAGACTGTTAGACTTTGTCCAGTTTCCTTGCACTTGTGTACATTGTGGCAATAACTCTTCTAGAACAACTGTTTCTGCTGTTAGAATACAGCTAGTAGCTGTCTTTAAAGATCATCGCGATATGGCAAGTTTCTCATCAGTGTTTAACACAGTAGTAATTATGTTTCTTGGCTATTCAGCTCTATGATGAAGTAGTGCTCTGGCCTTCTGGTTACAGAGCTGCAACTTGCAGTGAAATGTCTCACGACCTAAACGCCGGAACCCTCCACTGTACTATGCACCTGGATACATTTCAGCAGAGCTGTCTTAACATTACACAAGTGGTGATGGTATCAATAACATCCATACCACTGCCAGAAAGAATGCATACCACACCCAAATTATAGCAAAGTGAGCAAACTCACATCACGCCATATCTGTGTAAATACATCCATCGCATGTGAATTGATTATGTGATACACATTACAGCACAGTACATCAGGCATATGTACTACACACAGTAGTGCCCAAATACACCATGGTACATGGGGCACATGCGATAAAATGAAGTGCCCAAAGATTATGTGTGTGTGTGTGTGTGTGTGTGTGTGTGTGTGTGTGTGTGTGTGTGTGTGTGTGTGTGTGTGTGTGTGTGTGTGTGACTCATAACTCTCAACTGTCCAGAATTTTGCACAATTTCCAGATTTTTGCTTCTTATTTTTGGTCTGTAGATTTTTGCTTCTTATTTTTGGTCTGTTCCTCAAAGAATCTGTTGCTTTCTGTTGAATTACTGAGGGCTGATGTCATTAAATAATGACAACATTTCACTTTCAGACATCATATCTTTCAGAAAATACATGGTAACGCAGCATCTTTTATTCTATCAACTTTTTGAGTTTATAACAGCAATGTTTAAAATGTGCCCCTGTTTTTGGCTCTTTGCCCCTAATTATTTTTAGCTTTCTCCATATTTTTTTGTGCTTAGAGGTTCAGTGGTATGGTGTAGTGACACTCATGATAAAAAAGTCTCATCATTTAATGTGATTCGTATTGTGGTACTTAAAAGTAGCTTATTAGGCTTTGGAACGTGGATTTGATTTATAACAAATGAATTATGACAAGGATGAAGCAGTGAGAATGCAGCATTGGCAGTAGTAATAACAAATGTCAGCTGAGGCTATTCATGAATAAATGGAATGAACAGTCTTGACCCAGCCTCAAATATGACTCCTAATTAACTATAACGATAATTTTATGTTTCTGTTTACTGTTTTAAATGATTTCAAAATATGAAGCATATTTTAGTTGATAGAAACATAGGAATGTAAGAGAAATGCTAGGTAAGTGATCATGGGGCCATATATACATAATAGGTTCATAGATTCATAGGTAAGTATAGGCTAGCTGCCCTTGTGAGCCATTTTAAGCCTAGCAATTTCCATTTTTGTGCTCGAAATAGCCTAGCCCATTTGGTTATATGTTGGCCCTACCCATCCATGGTCGATAATTATATATTACCCTTAATGAGAATACTACGATCATACTGTAGATAATATGAGAGGACCCATGCATGGGATACAGCATTTAGGAGCTGTCTCAGTTCATTAGTAGTACAGGGGCAGTCCTGGGGTAAAGTTTCTGTTTCTCATCCATAGATCTAAGTTGTGCTTGAATATGGACAGGGATGAACTTTGTTTTATGTGGATAGAGAGTCTGTTCCAGGGCAGTGGTATCCTCTGTGAGATATACCTGTCCTTCCAAACCATTCTGTTGATGTTGCAGAAGAGGTTTATATCCCTAGATTGAGTATTTTTGATGCCGTTTGACTTACTATTGGGACTGTCTGTAGGATACCAAGTATAGTAACAGGGCTTTGAGTTAGTCCATATAGGATATGTTGTTTAGGTCTTATATCCTTTTAGTAAGGTATCTCTGTGAGCATCCCAGTTGTTGCATTTGTCTGGACAGATATATTCCAAAAGGGGCATTATATTCAATTACTGACCTAATGAGATCTGAGTAAATGGGACAATGACATCCCTAGATCTAAACACAATCCTTTTGTTTATAAGTTCTGCAATATAGATGGAATTTCTTAGAGCAATGGACACATGTTGGTCAAAAGTTAAGTCACTATTCACATAAGTTCCCAAATCCCAAACAGCTGGGGGCATATTATCAATGTGGTAGTCTCCTAGGGCAGATGACTTCTCAAAGGATACAGTATTGCATTTATAGGCATTTAGTTTTAGTCCATGATTTTGGAACCAATTATTTATTTGGGACAAACCTTACAGCAGAATGGCTAAGCCATTTGGGGATTCAATATATTCATACTTCTTGAGTTTAAGAGACCTTAAGGCCCTTGTAATGCTACTGATTCTGATGCCACATAAGCAGATTTATTGGACCTTATGGACTTAAGCCTGCTTTCCTGGTGACCCCTGGTTAAGCAATGCAGGTTTTCAGAATGTGTTAGTGGAGCAGAAATAGATGTTGTCTTGTGTGTTGCAAGCTGTTATGTTTTAAGATTGGGATCTTTGAGGCTCTGGCAAATTTTTCTTTATGGCCTCAGCATACATTTTGGGTCTGGTACTGTACATAGCTTTAAACCTTCCATCTCAAAAATTACAGACACTGCTTCTCATAATGTTGAACAAATGGGCACTTACTAACACCTTACTAGCAATTTCAATGAAGGAGCAAACAGAATGGTTAAAATGTGCTATTTTATACTTATAAAAAGTTCTTTTGATGAATTAAAATGATTCAATGCTATTTACAATGGATATCAGAGAAAAAAAACTCCTAACACTGACTGTTTCACATACCCTTTCAATGTGCAGCTGTGAGGAACATGGAAAATTTAGCACCCAAAATGAGGAACAGTCCCCATAACAAGATATACTTGAGAGGTATAGTGGTGTGTCGTGACCGATGTGCTGTTGTGGATGTATGATGCTTACTGACAGCAGGCTGGTGAGAGAGGTTTTGCAACATGCACTTTAAATATTTACATTTCTCATACATACAGACATACAAATATTTCAAGCGTGAGCAATAATGCCCTTCTAGCCTGTCAATATACTAAAACAGTTGCTTCCATGATAAGTGTCCAGGCTGTTCTTAAAAATACCTATTCATTGCATCAGCTACTCTTTCACGGAACCAGTTTGAATATTTCTCATTCATACAGATCCTTACTTAGGTTGTTTGATGATTCCCTGCTGCTTTTTGAAAACCCCAAATATTCCCAATGATAGTTGCCTCTAAATGTCCTGTATATCTGCATAAGGTCTCCTCTTAAATAGTGATATGAAACAGTGTACTGTATAATTTAAGATATTTTAGTCTTTATTAACAACTTAAAATTTTTACATCGTCCATGGATGCCCTTGATATATTTCTGTTGTACTCTTCACAATGTATTCATGCTTGGTTTCTTGTAAGGATTCTTTTTGTCATTCCATACTCAAGTTTCAGTCTAATGTAACAAACAATGACTTCATCATTTCTCATTTCCTAGACTTTATAAATCTTTTTCCACAACCTATAATTCTTTAACTATCAATAACCATTTGTTTGATATGATCACAAAAACTCAGACATGATCTACCCATATACCAACCTTAGTTTCCATCACTGTGTGCTGCATTAAATATTCACCTTTCCGTTTATGTCTCCCAAATCTAATAAGCTTAGATTCTGATGTATTTATCAGCAAATTATTCTCCTGTGCTTAAATGGTCAATTTATTCAAGCACTTTTGTAGACATGCCATATCTGTAACATCTGTAATGAGTTTGTCTGTTGTCAAGTAATCTGCATACAGACTGTAGAACACCTCAGATAAAAATGATAAATCTTAAAGATACAATCTAAACAAGTATGGGCTCAGGACAAAGCCCTGTGTGATACCTTGACTATAACCATGAATTTCACCTGTCCAGTTGCTGTATGATACTTGCCATGTCCTATTTGTAAGCCATGCAGCTATCCATCATATCAGGAGTAAATCAATGCCTAGTTGTTCTAATTTATTCATCAGTGTTTTGTGTATGACCCTGTCAAATGCAGAAGTTAAATCTATATAGATTACATCAGAACACAATTTTTCATTCATAGCTGTTATTATATTGTTATAGAACATCATATTACAAGTGGTAAGATATCTATTTTAACATATGCATGCTGATACATGGTTTAAAGTCCCAATCTTTCTTTTCTCTATTATCTTCCACAACATGAAAGTAGACTTATGGGTCAGTATGACTCCAGGTTTGTCCTACTCCCCTTTCCCTTAAAGACAGGTTTAATGAGTGCGTGCCTCTAATTTTGAGGAACTTTTCCATATTTGTATGACCTAGTAAATAAGAGATACAATGGTATTGTTTTAATTTCGCCAAATCTTTTGGGTTTCTAATACCATGACGGGAATGGACCCCACTCCTAAGTCAAAGTACGATTCAAGTTTATGAAATTAGTATTGTTTCAATGATGTAAGCCAGAAGTGCTATTCGCAGCACCCACAATGTACCCAGTAATGACTCCTTCTGCAGTTCGTATGGAGTTATGTGTATTGGTAACATATCTAAATATGATTGCAGATTCATTTTTATAAGACCCATTGCTCCTACTACTATTGGGACTGTCTGGGTATCTTTCTACCACATTGCTTTCATTTCTGCCTGCAAATTCTGACATTTTATGACTTTGTGTCTCTCTGTACACAAGACTCTGTAGTCACTGGGTGTGGTGATTTCAATGATTAATATTATTTTTGCCTTCTTTTCATGGACCACTATATCCAGTTTTCTAGCATCTGTCTTTTGAACTGTTGGTAAAGGGTGATCCCGTGTGATATAAACTTCATCATTTTCTATGATACTTTGTGGCTCATGTTTCCAGTGTTTTTCAGCCACTTCAATACCATAATGTTTCTACAATCCCCCAGTGCAACAATCTTTCCACATTATTATGCCTTTCAGCATACAGTCCTTCTGCCATTAGTATGTCACAACCAGTAACGTGGTGTGTGTCTGTTTCCAATTCGGTTTTACAAAACCTACATTTGTCTGTTTCTCCAGGTTCAACGGACTTTGTAAATCAATGTGTACGCAGCCCACTGTCTTGGTCCGCCAATATTAACCTTTCATTTCTTGGTTTGAATTCGCCTCTCCTTAATCATTCTTGCATTTGTTCCTGAACAACATGAGGTTCTTCCAGAAGTTTTCTATACTTAAACTATATTTGAACATTTTCCACATTTTTTGCCTTCTCATCTGGTCCTTCACCTAATATTCTTTCTTTTGTTTTTTTGGTACATTCAGTTGCTGCCTGATTTTAATCTACTTCTGGTTTGATTTCCATTGGTACTGTAAGTTATTGCCTATGCGTTCTCAGGTCATTATTATTAATTCCATGTCTTCCCTGTGCTTTGTTTGAATACAGTTTGCATATATTTTTTCTATATGATTCAATTTGATTTTAGTATCTGAGGTTACCTGGATGTCACTAGGACAATTTATATCCCCCTTTGTGGAGCCAAACTGTTTTGCATAAGATTTTGTAAATATATACTGTAAGCCTTGTATACTTTTTTGTATAATTTCTTGTACAAGTTTTGTATAATTTTTTTGTATATGTTTTATATAATCTCTATATGTGGAGCTTTTCTCCCCGGGCCTCTGTTGAAAATGGGTCTTATCCCAATAGGACTTTCCCGGTAAATAAATGTAAAATAAATAAAATAAATAAATAAATATCTATAATCTGTTGTCAGATAATATATTTTAGAATCTATACACAGTTTATCAGTTTGTATATCTTTACTCCTACACCATCTTATGTATCTATAAAATGGTTTCCTGTTATAATCTATATCTTTATATAAATTTCCTTCAAATTTGTCTTGCTCTTGTCTCACACTAAGTTTAATGTGTCTGTTCAGCTTGTTTATTTCAGTTTTCAAAGTCATAATTCGACCTGTTTTCCATTTCTTATACATTTTGTCTCACACCTTAATCAAGTGTCTTGTTCTTATAGAAATATATCCTCCTGAAGTTGTGTGTCTAGATCCTGATGTCAAATATTTTTTTTATTTTTTTGCATTCAAACAATTTCTCTTTCAAAACATTCTACATATCTTCTGCACTTTGCCCACTGAACACATCACTCCAATTAGTTTTACATTGTGACTGTGTGCTTCCTTATAATCTGTTATTGATCTTGCATGCATTGGTTTAGATTTCAGTTTGGAAGAATTAGGTACCAACAAATTAACCTTTATAACCCCATGATCACTATACATCAATGGTGGCGAAACTTGACATGAAGTAACAGTAATTTCTTTAGGAACACAAACAATGACTAGTATGTTCCATTCCCTGGTAGGCTTTTTTCTTAGAATGTCTGTTGCAGTAAAAAAGGAACTCTGCTTCACATGGATGGGGAGCCTGCTCCAGATAAGAGGTAGTCGCTGGGATACATACCTGTCTCTTCAGTAGGTCCTATTTATATCACAAGTAATGTTTAAGTCTTTAAAATGGGTAATTCTGGTGCTGTTTATTTCACAGATATACAGAAGGTCCATCAGATAGGCTTTGATGTCCCCTAAACAGCCTGTCGGAAACAGAATCCAGGGATAGAGCCTTGAGGCAGTCTGCATAGGACATGTTACTTATGCCCTATATTCTTTTAGAGAGGAACCTCTGTGGACATTCTAATTCCTGGATATGACTGGTTAGGTACATACCAAAGGGGACATTGTACTCAGCGACAGGTCTGAAGAATGCTGAATACAGTGGAATAAAAGATACTGTTATGCATTTCTTGGCATTTAATTTTAGTCCATGGCTCTGACACCAGTTGTTTGTCTGTGAAAGCCCTTCCTGGGCAACATTTGTGTCAGCGGGTGATTCAATGATAGCTCCTAATTTGCAGTCATCTGCAAATTTAATCAGCCAGAGGCCACAGACATTGGTCTTCGCTTCAGAGAAGTAAATTTCAAAAAGAAGTAGTTCCAGGACCAATGCCTGGGGGACTCCTCTCATGACTGGCCATTTTGTAGAGGTAGACTCCCCAATTCTAACTTCTTGGGTCCTGTCTTTGAGCCAGCTGGATGTCCAATGGGTGACATAGGTTCATAGGTTCATAGGTAGGTAATAGGTTATCAGCCCAAGGGCCTAGGTAAGCCTAGCCAACAAGGTTCCCTGGCTTACGCCACCCAAGAAAGTTAATTTCCTGTACCTAACCTCTTAAGTTTGTCAATAATGGCTGAGTGGGGTATTGTGCCAAATGCCTTGGCCATGTCAAGGAAGGCAGTGTAAACCATTTTTCCTTCATTCATTGCTTTGGTGATCTTCACAAAGAGGTCCACCAAGTTGAGTAGGCATGACATGACCTACCCTTGATAAAATAAATTGGTTTGGGTCCAGTGTCTGGAGGTTTTCTATGTCATGATTGATCATTTCCATAATAATTATTTCCATGGCTTTGCATATGAGACTAGTGAGACTTATGGATCTGTAATTTCCAGGGTCTGTAGGTTGCCCACCTTTGTGCAGAGGGATGACTGTTGCTGTTCTTCATTCATGAGCCACAAAGCCTGTTTGGAGGCTACAGTTAAATAGCAATTCCAATGGTTTCATGCTACTTAGAAGGCATCCTGGGATATTGTCTGGGCCCCACTGATGCAGTGTTCGTGGCCTCAGAGAGAGCATTAAGAACCCGTTCCCTAGTGATAGCAAGAGGAGTTATAGCTGATGGTATTTACTGAGGGAAGGGTGAGGGGGACAAAGGGATAAAGCTGGATCTGAATTTGTCAGACAGTAGGTTTGCTATATGTTCTGGCTCAGTATGGGTGGATCCATTTACAATAAGCTCTGCATAGAACTGTGTATTGCCTTTGAGGATGTGGACATGGCTAAAGAATGCCTTGTGGTTGTCCTTGGCCAGGGAGGCCAAATTTCCCTCCAATTTGCCTTTGGTAGACTTAATTTGTCATCTCAGTTGTTTGTTTAGTTTGATGAGAGTTCTTTTATCCTGCTGGGTGCTGCACATTCTAATTTTTGCCACAGTTTTCTTTCTTCTCTTATACAGCCTATTGATTCTGTGATTCCACCAGGGTGGCTTGTTTTTGACTTATTTCTGCACTTCTTCCTGGTGGGTACAGCTGCCTCTCTGCAGTGATGAACATGCTTGTATAGGGTTTCTGTAAACAATTCTGCATAGTCAGCAGTATTCTCAGGGTTTATGGGGGTTGAAATTTTGCCAGGTTATCACTTAATAGTAGAAAGTTAACCTTAGAGTAGTTCCTCAATATTCCAGCATTAACTGAGGTTCCATGTTTTATATTTACTTCAAAAGAGACCACTTTGTGCTCTTACCTCACCAGAGAAGACATTACACTGGGGGTGTGTAGCTCTCTCCCATATTAGTGAGGACCATATCTAGTATGATTACGCCCCTGGTTGATACAAAATCCAGGAAATGTTGTGCCTGTATGTTTGGTGTAATATATGATTCCCAATTAATAGTGAGGTGATTAAAGTAGCCAGTGAATATGGTATTGGGTTGGATGGTGAGTGTTTACAATAAGTTTGATTACATGGTATGGGTTTCCTGGGTCATAGAGGGTGACCTTCAGCCTGCAAGGAAGTGGTACTGGATTTTGCCTATGGTAATTTGAACATGAAGAACTCAAGTTAATTGTCCTGACTGACCAGCCTTGAGGTATATTTATTTTTGATGTAAATCAAGACACCTTCACCTTTCATCCCTGTCTGTGTAGTAGCTAGTCTAAATATGTGGAAGGCCTTATAGCCTTGCACTGCTGGTGTGCTCTCTGCTTCTTTAAACCATGACTCAGTGACCGCCCAGATATCAGCATTCTTTAGGGTGAAGAGAGCCTCTAGGGAGTAGAGTATTTTGTCTAGACTCCTAGCATTGAGCAGTAACACCTTCACATTTTCTTGGTTTTGATTTCCTATGTCAGAAGTACACCAAAAGCAATGGAAGAACAACAGAATATCCCAAAACAATGCTGGTGCAGGACTAAAAAACTTCAGCACAGCTCAAACAGTGAAGCTCCTTTATTAATTCATACAATACAAACACCCAACTAGTTAAGCGCTTTCATCTGTTATAATACAGACTTCTTCAGAACCTTATGAAAGCGCTTAACCAGTTGGGTGTTTGTATTGTATGAATTAATAAAGGTGCTTCACTGTTCGAGCTGTGCTGAAGTTTTTTAGTCCTGCACCAGCATTGTTTTGGGATATTCTATGTCAGAAGTACTTTCAGTTTGGCATTGCCTAAAAAGGCACTATGGAGGAGGACAATGTTTTAGCTAATATTCAAAAGCCCAGAGGGGAGAGATGCAGACCATCACTGGCAAAGCAGTGTGCTCTGTTGACTATCTCCTTCCATGCTGACAAATATTGCACCCCCTAATAATGACAGCAAAAACTATGCCAAGTATTAAAGTCAGTCATCTTTCATTTCTTATTGTGGAATCAGCTTTGGAGAAGGTAAAATGCTGCTCAGGGCTAGACTCATAACAGCCTGGGAGACATATTCCAATAGCTCCATGATGTCTCTCTTCATATATTCTAGGGAGGTATGCTTCAGGTCATTTACAGCCATGTGAACTATGATTGAGTCTTACTGCTACTTATGGTCCAAATGACCTTAGTGCCTCTGATAAACAACTGATTGTCAATGTCTCCTCAGTCAGCCTGGTGACAGAGACATCAGTGTGTCTTACAATGGAGTCTCCAATGACCAGAACATTTAATTGTGTGGTGGCTTGCCTTATGGGCTTAGAAGCAGAGGCTCATGAGATGTGACTTTATGTGTTGATTTGGATGTTGTTTTGAAAGAGTGTAGTCAGGGCTGCTGAGAGTGTTTGTTATGTGTATTTTGTCTAGAAATCCTTGGGGTTAGAAAGTTTGCATTTAAATGCCTCAGCATATGTGGGTGGATGTGTCTGTTTGAATTGTGTGTGATGGGTGTGTGTACTACTGACAACCTTATTGACATTAGGAGTGCTTTTATGTGAGAGCTTTGCCTCCAGTGACATTGTGTAAATAAATCTCTCACATAGAATATCAGTCTGTTTGAGAATTAACTGTTTGTCAGTAAACATGAGGCAATTTCTACATTGCCTCAGGATGCCCATATCCACCATGCTAGTAACACAGATAGTGGGAAACTTCATATCCATAGTAACAGACCTTTTTTACTGATTAGACAGTTAAAGTAAAAATATAAAGTGATGTCAGAAGTATCCAGTTTTGCAACTCTGGGGAGAGTGCTTGTCACTGCAAATTAGTTGTCCTGTGTGTAACTAGGTAATGGTGAAATTTCAATGGTGTGTTTACAGGCAAAATGTCAACGCAAGGTGTCTGTGTTTATACAGGGTGCTAGCAAACACTTGAGAGGGCACTAATAAGTAGACCCTGGTGATTTCTGCATGAAGTGTTAGGCATGAATTCTGAGTTTAGAAAGAATTAGCTTGTCAAGCATGATGAAGGGGGGGGGTCGCCTGAATGGCTACTACTACTACTGTTGCTATTACTACAGCTTCACTCTGCTAGGATACAATGCTTCTTTGCCTCTTCTCTCATCAGAAGCAAAACAGTAGCACCAATCTCAAGATGAGAAGCAGGCCACAACCTATTTGGTGACCTCTAGTCTTGTCCCAGATGATGCAAGAGTCTGTAGGCTTGTAGAAGCCTTTTTCTGATAGATGCCTTGAATTGCAAACAGACCAGTCAGGAAGGTCAAGCACAGACACTCACTGCCCAACCAGAAACAGTCAGGAATCAATGCAGTCTGCTCCTGCTTTCACCAGAAACAGAATATAAACACAGTTCCAAGCTGGCACCTGTGAAGCAGTTATTAGGCTTTCCAGTGATCAGCAGTCTCCAGGAAATAATGTCCCTGTGCTCTTCCTCTCACCAGGGGCAAAACGGAAGGATGAATCCCAAGATGACTACTGACAAGCAGAATGTGTGCTCTCCAATAATTGGTGGTCTTGGAGGAGATGTTGCAGATTTTAAAGGTAAGATGGAAAACGGGTTAATGTCCTAGGATTTGCAGTGTGCACTAAGCAGTTAGATATGAAAGAAGGGGTAACATAAGCTTTAGCTATCTAGAGGAGAGCCACTAATTTTAAAAGAGCAAGATAGATTGGAAGGGGGTATGCACTTTGTATTCTGGCTTTATAGAATACACTGGGATGGCCAATAAATTTAAATAGTTGAAGGGGAGTGATTTCACAAAATGCTAATTTTGTACTGACTCGCAATACCCTATGAAAGAGGAGAGAGAAGGATGTATGTGGTCAAATTAACATAAGGGACAGGCAACTAGAAAAACAGTTGAGTTTAAAACTCAACATCACCAGGGTGGAAGGGTGGAGAAAAACTGAATTTCTATGTCACTCACAAGTGACAAAGCTGTGGGATCTATCTTAATTTAAATATGCAATTAAAAGCAGAATACAAGTAAAACACAGTGTAAAGAAAATAAATCACAATATATGAAGCAGAAAAAGGCAATAAAGCAATACAAAATGCAAGAAGGCAAAAACAAAGAAACTTTCCCTCACAGCAAGTTGTGGCAGTGTTTGGGTGATCTTATCCAGGAAAGCCTGGAAATGTTTTATTTTACACCTTAAATAGAAGGTTTAGTTATTAGCTCTACCCTCAGTTTGCAGCTAATTAATCTTAATTGACCTGTTCTAATTTCTGTGTGACTCACAAGAAACACAGCTGTGGTCTAGTTCCTTGTTTAAATATGCAACTAAAAGCAGAATACAAGTAAAACACAGTGTAAAGAAAATAAATCACAACATACAAAGTAGAAGAAGGCAACAAAGCAATACAAGATACAAGAAAACAAAAACAACTAACTTTTCCATCACAGCAATTTGTGGCACAGTGTTGGTGAGCTTTTCTAATAAAGCCTTGAAATGTTTGTTTTACCCCTTGAATAGAAGGTTTAGTTCCTAGTGCCACCCTCAGTTTGCAGGTAATTAACCTTAATTGACCTGTTCTAATTTCTGTATGACTCACAAGAGACACAGCTGCAGTCTCTTTCCTAGTTTAAATACGCAAGTCAAAGCAGAATACAACTAAAATACAGTGTAAAGGAAATAAATCATAATATACAAAACAGAAAAAGGCAAAGGGTTGGGAGGGTGGCCTAATGGTTAAGGTGTTTGCCTTACAAACTCAAGGTGCAGCGTTTGAGTCTCCCAAGGGATAATTGGCTAGGCTTAAAATGTCTCTCAAGGGCAGTTAGCCTAGTACTAACCTATGAACCTATAAAGCAATACAAAACAGCAAAAACAAACTAACTGTTCCCTCACAGCAAATTGTGGCAAAGTCTGGGTGAGCTTTTTCAGATCTTGACAAGTGCATACCATCCTGTCAAAATGCATGTGCCAAAAATTAGGCTAGGATGGTCTATACACTTTCATTTTTTTAAATGGGACATTTTTTTTCATGTAGGTATTTACCTAAAAAGTATTTTCATTCACATGACCTGACTCTCCTTTCTGTATGTGATTTGTGAAAAGTATGTCCTAACACATATATAAGCTATGCTATCTTATAAGGCTGTAAGTTCCCTACAACAGAGAGTCCTTCTGGATGAGATCATTTGTACCAACATGAATAAAAATAGATCCATACTTCCTAACATTAAGGCATTCTAAAGCCTTTCTCACATCCTCTATTTTTGCTCCTGGTAAGCCTAACACTATTCAGTGTTCATTATCTTCTCAGCAAATGTAAGTATCTGTTCCTCTAAGAACTGAATCTACAATTATAGAATATCTTTTCTGACCAAATCTGAAGAATCTTCAATTTCTAATTCAGTAATATCAATTGTTACAAAGGAATGATCTTCATCACTATTAGTCTTATTAATCCCACCATTTTCATTGCTTATTATATTTACAAACATATTATTCTCATCCAGCAGAATTTGTACATCCACAACTAGAGCTGTGTTGTCATCTTCTGTCTTGATCCTCTTTTTTTCTTACAGTAATGTTCTTCAAACTTTCATGTTTAATTTTGATTTCTTCCTTTTCAACTGCCCCTTGCCTTTTTTTTCTACATTCTCTTTTACAAAATCAATGCCTTTTTCTGTTGACTGAAGGTTTTCTCGTAGAAAAATATTATCATTCCCAGTAATCTGTGTGTTACATAAAGCAGTATCCTATTTAGTATGTATTCTCTTTGCTTTATAAACATTTATCAGTTTATTTTCCTTCCTTCCTATTTGTTGTAACTTTTTTTTTTCTTCTGTATGCGCTGAATCCCCAGATTGCTGAATACTTGTATCCAGAATTACAAAGTGTTAAGGGTATTATCTTGTTCAATAGGGGATGAGTGATCTTTACTGGCAATAGACACTTCCTTTTCTAATTCTGCTCTGTTTGATTTGCTTTTTGCCTAACATTATTTATCTCATCAGTCCAGTCATTAATATATGTAACCAAAGTCCTCCAAGCTGTGCCATTTGCACAAATGCAATCATCATCAATAAGTCTATATTTACTACCTGTCACTCCTCCTTCTCTAACATAGAAGACAAGCAGGTGGAGTATTTTATTTATATGGTTTAATGCATAAAAAACACATCAGGATGGATAGCAGCATCATAAAATATAAATGAACTGATTACATACATACATGCTTACATCTCAACAGCTTACTACAAAATGGCAGTCTAGCTTGCACATGCTCAGTATTTATACACTTGTGCAAGCCCTTGGATAGCTTCTTAAAGTTACATACACACATTGATCTATATCCTCCTTCTTAAAAAGATTGACCTTTGAAAAAACAATATTAGAGTTAGACATGCATCACTATAGATATCCGAAACAAAAACACAATGTTCATGTCCAAGCTACTGTGTATCTTTTACATGGTCTGGAGATATGACCAAATCTCATAACATAACCATCTGGACTAAGTATAACAACAGGGACAGACTTTGGTGAACAACTCATAGCAGGAAATTCTGAATTATTCACAGGAACAGAAATGTCCTTTGGAATTTCCTCTGGAATTGGAACACACAGATAACTTACTCAGGCTATGTGCAGTGATATAGGCTCAGACACCGGTCTCAAAATTTTCCAATTCCACCTAAAAGTTCTCCTTGTAATTTCACAATGTATGATCTCAGCTCTGGGCAAATACTCTTCACAACACCAATCTGATCATAACCTTTGGATGCCTGCATCCTTACCACTTCTCCATCTTGTAATGGATTGAGCAGTTTGCTGGACTTATCATAGTTTGCTTTCTGGGTTAAATGCTTCTTCAACAGATTGGCTTTCACTGACCTGTTGTTCTTGACACATGGAACCAACAATTGACTACTGATTGGTAATGTGGTTTTGGTTTGTCTCAACAGAAGTCTCTGAGCTGATGAACCAAGATGATTATCACAAGGAATGTTTCTGAGATTCAAGAGATTCAGGAAAACATCAATATTGTCTTGTTTTGACTTCTCTAGTAACTGTTTTGGACTTTGAACTGCACGTTCTGCCAAACCATTTGACTGTGGGTACTCAGGGTTACTTATGACATGAGTAAAGTCCCATTTTTCAGCAAATCTTTTGAACTGTTGGCTTGTAAACTACGTGCCATTGTCAAAAATAACTTTGTGTGGACTACCATGTACTGTGAAATGATGCTTCATGTTAGTAATGGCAGTACTGGATGCTAGGTTAGAAAGCAGGTCAATCTTGAACCAATTGGAGTAAGAGTCTACTAACACCAAATAATGTTGACCATTCCACTCGAAGATGTCAGTGGCTACTGTCGACCAAGGTAGTTCAGGAATCTGGTTTAGCTGAAGTGGTTCCTTCTGTTGATGTTGCTCAGTAATATTACACACAGAATAAGAAAAAAGTGGTCTCTCAATGTCTTGTAACATAGAACTCCAAAATACTAGACCTCTCACCCTTCTTTTGGTAGAGTCAGTTCCTGGGTGACCACAATGCAAGATAGTAATTGTAGATCTGAGTGTATGTGCTGTATCTTTAAGATAAGAAGCATTTCAAGGACTGAATATGTACATATAAATACCGGGCACGTGCTATTCCCTCTGCCATTTTGAGAATGCAGCCAGAGAGTGAGCATGTATGATTGCAGTAGTTAGTTTGTATATAAGTTACTTAAGTTAAAGTCAGTAAACTTCTATTGTGATGTGTTTGTATATAATAAAGCTGCTAGAACAGATCCCATGAAGACTGTTCTATTGTGTCCAAAGTAGGAGAGTGTCATGGTATCAGAACTAGGATTCCAGATAATAATATTCGGAGCCATGAAGTGCAGAGATGCCAATGAAGGAAAACTAAGAGAAATGAGCACAAAAAAAAGAGCCTGAAAAGAATCAAAGTTAATGAGAATTTGCACAAAGTGCTTATTTCATAAAAAAAGATAAAACAGAGCATTACAAGGGTACAAACCACATTATTAAACAAGAAGGATGCACAACAGGATTATTAACTAAGCAAGTTCAGTTATACAGAGGCTTGTTGTGCTATTGGGCAAAGTTACAAATACTGGCATAAATTTCTGGCATATGTGTATGTGTCCGTGCTTATTTTCAAAACCCTTCACTGGTATGTGTTAATATGGTAGATGGATTTTGAAAGCCCTTACCACTTATATTTGGTCAGAATATTGCACAAAATTGGAGAATATTTGAGCAAGAGTACGATATTTTTATACAAGCAGCTTATTCAGATAAAGATGCATGCACCAGGGCATTCATTTTGCTAAATCTAGCTGGGTCAGAAGCCATTGAAAGAGACCATTCATTTGTGTATGTGCTAGCAGTATATGAGGGAGAAGATGAAAATCGTCTTATTGTTGTGCAGGCTGAATCAAGGGAAGACCCCTGGTGTTTTAGAAAAATGTGTAACCCCCCAGATAAATATTACATTAGAGAGGCATTTGTTTTACATGAGAGATCAGAAAACTGGGGAAACTTTTGCAGCTTATATAACTGACCTGAGAATCAAAGCCAAAATGTGTCGGTTTGGTGACTTAAAAGATGAGTTAGTAGAACACAGACTAATGTATGGTATTAATAGTGCTGCTGTGAGAAAGCTTTTGCTTTCTGATAGTGATTTAATATTGAGTAATGCCATAGAGATTTGCCAAATCCATGAAGTTACAGAAAAACTCACAAGTATGCTTGCAAGTGACAAAAGCATGGTTTCAGTAGGCTCCAGTGCAAATGTAGATAGCATGCAACATGTGGCAAACAGAAGTAGGCCTAAGCACATGGCAGCCACAACCCCTGCTGGTTCACCAGGGAAACCACATAGTTTTTCAGTAAGTTCTAAGACCAGTTCAGTTAAAGGAGCATGCTCAGTGTAGTACAAATGTGAATTAGCAAAACCCAAGTCCAGCTTTGTTAACTGTCACAATTGTGGTGCCAATCATGCCTAAAAGAGAGAAATGCTTAGCATTTGGCCAGGAATGTCACAAGTGTAAAAATGGAACCATTTTCAAAAGTTTGCAAATCAAATAAACCCCACACAGTTGTAAAGAAGGGTCACACAAAAAAGCAAATTGATCAAGTAGAGTTGCAGCAGTCCACTTTTTATGTAGATAATATTTCAGTGATTGGTGAAAGAGTTGATGCAGTGAATTTATTGGCAAAGAGCGAAGTGTCCTGTACAACCTGGATCAATGGTAAATCCACAGAGCTTAAAGTAGACACTGGTTCAAAGTGTAATGTCATATCAGCAGACGCATTTGCTAAAGTGAGAACTAATGAACAACTCAATGTGGCCAGTAATGCAAAAGTTGTTGCTTACGGATGTGAAAAAATTCAAACCAAAGCTCAGTGATGCATTCATGTTATTTGACTAAGAACTATTACAGCTTGTTATTCTATGTAGTCCGAAGACCAGTATAGTCTTTACTGGGTCTCAGAGACAGTTTGAGAATGAATCTGCTTTCTTTTACCAAAGAAGTTCATCACATAAGTGCATATCCTAGTGCCAATTTTTCAGAAGCCATTTTCTCAGAGTATGTTGAGGTTTTTGATGACAAGTTGGGCAAATTTCCAGTTGTGTATTCCATGAAGTTAGACTCAGAGGTCACTCCAGTAGTCAGACCAGTAAGAAGAGTTCCGATAGCTATGCAGGATAAAGTTAAAGCTCAGTTGGATAAAATGGTACAGCAAGGCGTAATTTGTCTTTTTATAGAACCAAACTGAATAGGTGTTGTCTATGATAGCAGCTCACATAAAAGGCTCAGATGAAATCAGAATATGTATTGACCCAAGAAATCTGAACAAAGCATTGAAGATATTACATCATCCAATGTGTACAGTCAAGGAATTCACATCTCTTAATACCAACTGCCACTGTTTTTTCTGTCTTGTATGCAAAAAGTTCATTTTGGCAAGTGATGCTTGATCACAAATCCTAATTATTAACCACTTTTGGTACCCCATTTGGCAGATACAGATTCCAAAGGATGCCATTTGGAATAAATTCTGCAAGTGAAGTCTTCCAGCATGCAATGGAGCAAATACTTTTGGTTTATCCTTATGCCATAATAGTAGATGATTTATGGGTTGGAGGCAATGGTGAAGGAGAACATGACAGAAACCTAAAGAGAGTTCTAAATAGACCACGTGAAGTAAACTTAAAGTTCAATCCTCTAAAGTGCAAATTCAGACTACCAGAAGTTATATATGTAGCTCATTTATTAACCAGTACTGGCTTGAGACCAGACCCAACCAAGCAAGCAGCTATTCTTGAGATGTGAGCACCAGACAATATTCAAGCTCTACAGCATTTCCTAGGCATGGTCAACTATTTAGGCAAGTTTATACCAGACTTCAGTGAGATGACAGCACCTTTAAGAGAGCTGATGCACAAAAGTGTTACATGGTTATGTTCAGAACAGCACCTGAAGGCATTTGAAGACCTTAAGCAGAAAATTGCTGCCCCACCTACATTAAGATACTATGATGTATTGGACATACTTATAGTACTTGTATACATAAAGATCTGTTATAGTCTCAGACTAATATAAATAGCGTACATAATTCTTTAAGATGTTATGGATAAATACTATGGAACTCATTCAAATGTATTTGAAAAAAAAATTTTTTGAGGAAGGATACTATGATGAAAATAAGCCAGTCACTCTTTCCTGTGATGCTTCAGAATTTAGTCTTGTCAGTGTTATTCTTAAAGAGGGCAGACCAGTAGCCTATGCATCTAGAACACTTACCCAGACTGAAATGCAATATGCTCAAATTGAGAAAGAACTTTTGGCAATAGTATTTGCATGTTCGAAGTTTCATGATTATTTTTATGGTCAAGCTATTCAGATTGAAACTGACCACCAACCTCTAGTTACTATTCTAAAGGAGCCTATGCATTCAGCTCCAGCTAGATTACAAAGAATGATGCCCAAGTTGCAAAAGTACAACTTCCAAATGGTCTATACGAAAGGCAAACTACTTTATCTGGCTGAGATCTTATCCAGATTGCCCAGAAATATGATGGAACAGTTTTACACAGAGCATTTTGACTTTGACATGATGGCAGTGCATAATTTCTCTACCACTAGACTTCATGAGTTGAGAGATCATACAAAGACTGATCCAATTTTGCAAAAGCTCAGTCACTACATTAATGTTGGATGGCCGTCAAAGCAATCTAGTGTACCACCTGAAGTGCAAACCTGTTTTTCTTATAGAGATGAAATGTTGATGGAAGATGGTATTATTTTTAAAGGTCCTAAAATTGTTGTAGCTGCTTCCTTACGACAAGAATATATCCAGAGTTTGCATCATGGTCATGCAGGTTATGCATCCACTAAGAGAAGAGCGAGACAACTAGTATTTTCGCCTTCATTACGAAAGACACTGATTCAGTATGTAATAGGATGTGATAGTACTAGACTGCATTTGCAAAGAGAACCACTTCAGCTAAGTCAAGTTCCTGAACTACCTTGGTCAACAGTAGCCACTGATATGTTTGAGTGGAACAATCAACACTACTTAGTATGGGTAGACTCTTATTCAAATTGGTTTGAGATTGACTTACTACCTAATCTAACATCCACTACTGTTATTACTAAGTTGAAACATCATTTCTCAGTCCATGGTAGTCCACACACAGTTATTTCTGACAATGGGGCTCAAGTTACTAGTCAGTTATTTCAGAAAATTTCAAGAGAATGGGACTTTGTACATGTTACTAGTACCCCAGAATATCTACAGTCAAATGGACTAGCTGAACATGCAGTGCAGAGTGCAAAGCAATTACTTGAAAGGTCAAAGCATAATACCGATGTCTTTGAATTTACTTAATCTCAGAAACATACCCTGTGATGATATACTTGGCTCACCTGCTCAAAGACTTCCATCCAGGCAAACTAGAATGATGCTACCTATTAGTTCCAGTTTAGAGGCCTAAAGCTAAGAACAACAGAACCGTCAAGGCTCAGTTATTCAAGAAGTGTTCTATCCAGAAGTCCAGTTATGATAAATCGAGCAGATTTCTTAATCCGTTGAGGGAAGGAGAGACAGTGAGGATACAAACAATGAAAGGTTTTGAGTGGATTGGTCAAGTTACAGGTATATGTAACTTGAACAGAACCCATGAAGACTGTTCTATTTTGTCCAAAGTAGGAGAGTGACAGTAATGTACTCCTGTTGCAAGGACTTTGAAACAATTACTTTTGGAACTTTCATAATGATACTACTGTCAGTCAAAATCTCATCTCTGTACAGAAAATAAAGTTGTACTTCTTGAAGTAAACTAGATTACTTTGACAGCCATCCTTGATTGATAAAGTGGTTGAGCCTTTGTAAAACTGGGTCTGTGGCTGGGTGATCTCTCAGCTCAGCAAGGCATGCGGAAGAAACATTTCTCACTTCCATGACTTCAAAATCAAAGTTCTCATTCTCATGCTGTTCAGTGGTATTTCTGGGTGATCTGGATAATGTATCAGAAGATAAAGAAGTTTGCTTTTCTTGTAGACAAAAGTGAAATGATACTTCTGCAATCTCAGCATCATACATTGTAGTCTGGCTGGAGCTGAATGCATAGGCTTTCATCTTTATCTCAGCTTTATCTTTGGAGAACTGGTATTTCAATAGATGCCTGGAGGACAAAATTGTACCCAAAGGCTTGAGAATTAATAAATTTCCCAACAACATCAATGGTGTCACTGACACCGAGTTTTTTAAAGACATTTGTGAGATTTTTAATGATTGTGGACTGGCCATACTTAGGGTGTTAATTAGACATAATGAAAAAAGAATGGAAACAGATAAGAAGGACATTGATAAACTGTATAGAGAAATTAATGATGACTTACTATTTTCTGTACAACAATACAAAAATATGTATTTTAGATCTTTACAGGATGTTGATCAAGTTATTTCATGAAGTTACAATAGGAAGTTATCCAAGTTAGATAGGGATATTAACGAATATAGATTTGGTTCAGCATATAATTGTGGTAAAAGAGTTGTGAAAGGTAATTTCAGTGAGTTTGAGAAACAAAATTTTAAACCTAGTTCTCAGTTGCTAGATATCCAGAGAGGCAGCAACACTTTTAATAGAAGCAAATTTGTATGAACAGGAGTTTAATGTATGTAATTACCAAAGTTAATGGGGAAGTTGGAGATGCAATTTCTATATATAAACCTTTGTCTATGTATTCATTCAGAGATTTTTTTATTTTTAATTACACTGATTTGAACATTAATGCAGGTCATTTTAAACTATTTACAAAAGGTTTTACCTTTGTACCTGCCAGAAAACCTAGTATAGACAGTATACTGTTGGATATAAAACTTTTTACTAGGAAACTCAGTTTTAAGCAGATGTTTGGTCAAGACAAGCATCAACATGAGACAAAAGAATTAAGTAGATGTAGTTTATATAACCCTCCCCTTCAACAAGATATTCACAGTTTGGTAATGAAACCAGACGGTGGTGTTGTCCTCATGGACAACTGGGATTATGAAAAGAGAATGCTTGAAATATTAAACAATGACAAGTGTTATAATATAGTTTCTAAAACTGAAATTAACATTTCATACTGTAAAATAGAATGGATTTGTGGAATTTTTGAAGGTCAGTGGACATGAAATTTATCACTATAGACGTTAAAAGATATTCTCAGTTATACCACACAATATAGGGATGGATTGGTTTGAAAACATGTTAATTGAAATGAATACATTGACATCAAGTGAATTCAAACTAGTCCTAATGTATGGAACTGGTACTTAAGAACAATTTTATTTTCTTTTGGGGTGACTATTACCATCAAACTTTGGTGTTGCTCTAACCAAAACCATGTTGCATCTTTAAGTGTCAGCCTCTAAGTGGTGCTGAAAGTTGGATCAAGTCTGGAATAAACTTGCCTAGATATTTAATCATGTCAAGAAAATGTTGCAGGTCTTGAACATTGTCTGGAGCTGGCATCTTGAGAATGGCTGTTTGCTTGGAAGGGTCTTGTCATAAGCCTGAATTGATAAATAAATAACCAACATAAGTAACTTCTTGAAGCCTGAATTTGCATTTCTGTGGCTTGAGCTTAAGATTCACTTGACATGCCCTTTCCAGACCTTTTTTGAGGTTTTTGTCATGATCTTTAAATCCCTGGTTTTTGCATGATCTTTAAATCCCTGGATCCTCTCATGGCTGCTGTGTGCTCCTGGCCGTGCCGTCCCTCACTCCCACTCTACAACCCTACTTACCCAGATTAAACTGGTGTACTGGCCCAGCCCTACTGGATTTTCAAGACCACTTTCAAGTCATCTCGCCTTCCCTCTCTGCCTGACACCATACAGGAGCAGTCCTACCTTTCTCCCAGAAGTGAAGTAAAAGGGTGAAAGAAACTCTACAACCCTACTTACCCAGATTAAACTGGTGTACTGGCCCAGCCCTACTGGATTTTCAAGACCACTTTCAAGTCATTTCACCTTCCCTCTCTGCCTGACACCATACAGGAGCAGTCCTACCTTTCTCCTAGAAGTGAAGTAAAAGGGTGAAAGAAACTCTACAACCCTACTTACCCAGATTAAACTGGTGTACTGGCCCAGCCCTACTGGATTTTCAAGACCACTTTCAAGTCATCTCGCCTTCCCTCTCTGCCTGACACAATAGAGGAGCAGTCCTACCTTTCTCCCAGAAGTGAAGTAAAAGGGTGAAAGAAACTCTACAACCCTACTTACCCAGATTAAACTGGTGTACTGGCCCAGCCCTACTGGATTTTCAAGACCACTTTCAAGTCATCTCACCTTCCCTCTCTGCCTGACACCATACAGGAGCAATCCTACCTTTCTCCCAGAAGTGAAGTAAAAGGGTGAAAGAAACCCTACAACCCTACTTACCCAGATTAAACTGGTGTACTGGCCCAGCCCTACTGGATTTTCAAGACCACTTTCAAGTCATCTCGCCTTCCCTCTCTACCTGACACTATACAGGAGCAGTCCTACCTTTCTCCCAGAAGTGAAGTAAAAGGGTGAAAGAAACTCTACAACCCTATTACCCAGATTAAACTGGTGTACTGGCCCAGCCCTACTGGATTTTCAAGACCACTTTCAAGTCATCTCACCTTCCCTCTCTGCCTGACACCATACAGAAGCAGTCCTGCCTTTCTCCCAGAAGTGAAGTAAAAGGGTGAAAGAAACTCTACAACCCTACTTACCCAGATTAAACTGGTGTACTGGCCCAGCCCTACTGGATTTTCAAGACCACTTTCAAGTCATCTCACCTTCCCTCTCTGCCTGACACCATACAGGAGCAGTCCTACCTTTCTCTCAGAAGTGAAGTAAAAGGGTGAAAGAACGTATGTAACATGCTGCAATACCTATTGTAACTCTGCTTGTGAATTTGCTCTACCACTTATCTGGTGTTAGTGTAGGATTACAGCCAGAATACCCAGCAGCCTTCCCCCTTTCCCCCTACCCTTATAGTTGTAAATCCCCTTTTCCTTCCTCACCCTGGGTTTTTTGATTCCATATATCTGAGCTGCCTGCTCATCTATTTAACTGTTTTAGTGGTTCGCAAATGACAACAAAAATGTGAAACACTCGGTAGTGCAGGTCAATAAAGGCTGTCTTCCATGTAGTATTGCTGTATTCACCACAACCAGAAACTCCAGAATTCAACTATATCCTTTTTATTATAAACTCAACAAAGACAGATTTAGCGCTTTCATCTCCAAAAACCAGAGACCTCATCAGAATCAATTAAACAACACACCCACCCTATCTTATATACATACACAATCCAATCAAGATAATTAATTGATTCAAAACAATAAAGTGGCTAGCCAATAAAACATGTTAAAAAATTTTTGTAGACAAAGTGAAACTTGAAGGACATTTCATATTCATAAATACTTAATATAAAACATATATGAATGTATACATACACATCAATAAAATAATATATCTATAAATATATATGCCGTAAATACTGAATTCTGTGAATGATGTATTGCATAAATATTTATTTAAAACCATGTTAATCCTAAAAAATGTGTGTAATAATTAAATTAATTCAATTAGAATATTATATTTTTAAAAAAATAATAATAAATAATCAATAAAATCAATGGATATTATTCATGGTGTTCTTACGTATGCTTCTTAGGGTCACTGGCTAATAGTTTTAGGGCTGGTGATATGGATATGTGGTCATTTAAGCCCTTACCACTGCAGGCATCAAGCCTAAGTTGCCATATCATCTCCCTATATAACCGTTTCGTCTCCCAGTCACCCCCCCCCCCATCAAAGTGATCAACAACCTCAACCACCCAAAATTTGAAATCGGCCTTTTCACAGGTTAAGGAGTGTCTGTATAATGCATTATTTTCATTTTTACTGTTTATATATCTCAGATGTTCATATATCCTTTTTCTTAAGTGTCGTTCCGTTTTGCCAATGTAGAAACCCCAACATGATTTACAATAAACTAAATATACCAAACCCTTAGTGTAACAACTGTTGTATTTTTTTGCTTTTAATGTAATATTTAAACTAGGTAATGTTACTTCTTTTTCTCCAGCTATAAATGGACACTGGGCACATCTACCACATCTAAAAGTACCAACCTTCTTGGAGACTGATTCATCTTGGACTAAACAATTCTTTCTCTCTAAAATATTTTTTATATTATATCCTCTCCTATAACTATAGGTTAGTTTATTTTGAAAAATTATAGTCCTTGTGGCCATTGTTTTAAACAAATTCCACGTCTCATTGATACATTTGTGTAACCACCCTATGTTTTGGTAATATGTAAGAGTCAAATAGGGAAAACTATTATTATCCAGTACTTTCTCAGTTCTTTCCATAGTTCTATCATTCGTCTGGTTTAGTAGTGGTATATATTTTTTACCCCATCCCTTAATTACATATTCTTTTATAGGTTGTGTAATTTCCACAGGATAATCTCTTTCATGAAACATTTTTTGTATTTTGTCGATTTCGACAAGGAACTCATCCCTGTCTGAAGTCATATGGGCCACTCTAATCATCTGCCCCTTTATTATATTTCTCTTAAGATACTCAAGATGAATACTATTAAAGTGCAAATAGGTGTTGGAAAAGTTTTTTTTTATATATATAGTATATCTATAAGTACTGGTATTGTAATCTTTACGTAACAAAATATCCAAATAGTGAATTTTTTGTGAATTGATGTAAGTAAATGAGAAATAAAATTGTTTACTACTTCATCTGGACCTTCCCATAAAATAAATATGTCATCCAGGAACCGGTAATAACTTTTGATATGCCCAAAAAATTCAGTTTCAAAAACATGTTGTTTTTCCCAGTATGACATTACTATATTTGCGTAAATGGGGGCGCATGCTGCCCCTATAGCAACCCCTTCAGTTTGATGGCAATAGTCACCCCAAAAGAAAATAAAATTGTTCTTAAGTACCAGTTCCATACATTCCAGGACTAGTTTGAATTCACTTGATGTCAATGTGTTCATTTCAATTAACATGTTTTCAAACCAATCCATCCCTATATTGTGTGGTATAACTAAGAATAAATCTTTAATGTCTATAGTGATAAATTTCATGTCCACACTGTAGGGGTCCTTGCTAATCTTCTGCAAAAAGTCCCAAGAGTCCACCAAGATGTGAGGATATTTTTTGTGGTACATTTTAAGTTTAGTGTCTATATAAATGGCCAACGGTTGAGTTTTGGAACCTTGTGATGAGACAATTGGTCTCATAGGAGGGTTTTGAATATTTTGTGGGTTTTAGGTATGCCAAAATAGCGGGGATAACTGGTTTGACCTTCAAAAAATTCCACAAATCCATATCTATAAGCCCCTGAAGGAAATTGTCCTCTATAATATAATCTATTTTACAGTATGAAATGTTAATTTCAGTTTTAGAAACTATATTATAACACTTATCATTGTTTATTTCATTCTCTTTCATAATCCAGTTGTCCATGAGGACAACACCACCCCTGTCCGATTACCCCGATATCTCTTTCCAACCGCTCAATAATAAATTTTCTTCATCAGTAAGGTTACTACCAGTTTGCATTTTGTTTGTATTCAGTTCTGATCTTCCTAGTAAAACTGTGAATATCTTGTTGAAGGAGGGTTATATAAACTACATCTACTTAATTTGTCTCATGTTGATGCTTGTCTTGACCAAACATCTGCTTAAAACTGAGTTTCCTGTAAAAGTTTTATATCCCAACAGTATACGTCTATACTGGCAGGTACAAAGGTAAAACCTTTGTAAATAGTTTAATGACCTGCATTAATGTTCAAATCAGTGTAATTAAAAAAAAATCTCTGAATGAATACATAGACAAAGGTTTATATAGAAATTGCATCTCCAACTCTCACATTAACTCTGTTCTATCTGTTTTTGGTATTGTAGTTGTTGGTCCTTCAGCCCGAGCATATAACGCTGTTGTAACTGGTTTTTAATCATTGACCTCTGTCTCTGCTGAGCATTCAGCAACTGAGAACTAGGTTGTTCTGTCAAACCACTGACCACCAATTACTTAACACACCATATGAACTAAAATTATTCACCATCTATGGGTCTCTCATTGTAATAATCTTGATCAACATCTCAAAGATCTAATACATATTTTTTGTATTGCACAGAAATAGCCAGGTCATCACACTTTCAACACGTCCTTTCTGCTTAGCCTTCTTTTTCATTGTCGTTCATCTGTACATTCATGTTAAAATTCACAAATGTCTTTAAATCTGTAGTGAATTGATAGTTGTTGTAGGGCTCTATTATTTACAGTTATTTGTCAGGCATCTATTGAAATACCAGTTCTCCAAAGATAAAAAACTTTATCTTTGGAGAACTGGTATTTCAATAGATGCCTGGAGGACAAAATTGTACCCAAAGGCTTGAGAATTAATAAATTTCCCAACAACATCAATGGTGTCACTGACACCGAGTTTTTTAAAGACATTTGTGAGATTTTTAATGATTGTGGACTGGCCATACTTAGGGTGTTAATTAGACATAATGAAAAAAGAATGGAAACAGATAAGAAGGACATTGATAAACTGTATAGAGAAATTAATGATGACTTACTATTTTCTGTACAACAATACAAAAATATGTATTTTAGATCTTTACAGGATGTTGATCAAGTTATTTCATGAAGTTACAATAGGAAGTTATCCAAGTTAGATAGGGATATTAACGAATATAGATTTGGTTCAGCATATAATTGTGGTAAAAGAGTTGTGAAAGGTAATTTCAGTGAGTTTGAGAAACAAAATTTTAAACCTAGTTCTCAGTTGCTAGATATCCAGAGAGGCAGCAACACGGATTTTAATAGGGTATACGAAGCAAATTTGTATGAACAGGAGTTTAATGTATGTGATGATGATTTTGATTGTGGGGAAGGGGCCCCTTTAGGGGGGGAGGGACCCAGAAGGTCCGAAAGATTAAAAAAACGGTTACAATAGCCGTTATATGCTCAGGCTGCAAGGAACAACAACTCCAATTACCACAAAAGAACCATATATAGATAGAACAAGTTAATGTAGGGGAAGTTGGAGATGCAATTTCTATATATAAACCTTTGTCTATGTATTCATTCAGAGATTTTTTTATTTTTAATTGCACTGATTTGAACATTAATGAAGGTCATTTTAAACTATTTACAAAAGGTTTTACCTTTGTACCTGCCAGAAAACCTAGTATAGACAGTATACTGTTGGATATAAAACTTTTTACTAGGAAACTCAATTTTAAGCAGATGTTTGGTCAAGACAAGCATCAACATGAGACAAAAGAATTAAGTAGACGTAGTTTATATAACCCTCACCTTCACCAAGATATTCACAGTTTTGAAAATATACTTACTAGGAAGATCAGAACTGAATACAAACAAAATGCAAACAATAATGGTAGTAACCTTACTGATGAAGAAAATGTATTATTGAATGAGCTTGGAAACAATTGAGATATCCGGGTAATGAAACCAGACAAGGGAGGTGGTGTTGTCCTCATGGACAACTGGGATTATGAAAAGAGAATGCTTGAAATATTAAACAATGACAAGTGTTATAATATAGTTTCTAAAACTGAAATTAACATTTCATACTGTAAAATAGATTATATTATAGAGGACAATTTCCTTCAGGGGCTTATAGATATGGATTTGTGGAATTTTTTGAAGGTCAAGAAACCAGTCATCCCCGCTATTTTTGGCATACCTAAAACCCACAAAAATATTCAAAACCCTCCTATGAGACCAATTGTCTCATCACAAGGTTCCAAAACTCAACCGTTGGCCATTTATATAGACACTAAACTTAAAATGTACCACAAAAAATATCCTCACATCTTGGTGGACTCTTGGGACTTTTTGCAGAAGATTAGCAAGGACCCCTACAGTGTGGACATGAAATTTATCACTATAGACGTTAAAGATTTAGTCTCAGTTATACCACACAATATAGGGATGGATTGGTTTGAAAACATGTTAATTGAAATGAATACATTGACATCAAGTGAATTCAAACTAGTCCTGGAATGTATGGAACTGGTACTTAAGAACAATTTTATTTTCTTTTGGGATGACTATTACCATCAAACTGAAGGGGTTGCTATGGGGGCAGCTTGTGCCCCCATTTATGCAAATATAGTAATGTTATACTGGGAAAAACAACATGTTTTTGAAACTGAATTTTTTGGGCATATCAAAAGTTATTACCGGTTCCTGGATGACATATTTATTTTATGGGAAGGTCCAGATGAAGTAGTAAACAATTTTATTTCTCACATTAATCAAAGTACCACCTTTTTAAAATTTACTTACCACATCAATTCACAAAAAATTCACTATTTGGATATTTTGTTATGTAAAGATTACAATACCAATACTTATAGATCTACTATATATAGAAAAGAAAACTTTTCCAACACCTATTTGTACTTTAATAGTGATCATCCTGAGTATCTTAAGAGAAATATAATAAAGGGGCAGATGATTAGAGTGGCCCGTATTACTTCAGACAGGGATGAGTTCCTTGTCGAAATCGACAAAATGCAAAAAATGTTTCACGAAAGAGATTATCCTGTGGAAATTACACAACCTATAAAAGAATATGTAATTAAGGGATGGGGTAAAAATATATACCACTACTAAACCAGACGAATGATAGAACTATGGAAAGAACTGAGAAAGTACTGGATAATAATAGTTTTCCCTATTTGACTCTTACATATTACCAAAACATAGGGTGGTTACACAAATGTATCAATGAGACATGGAATTTGTTTAAAACAATGGCCACAAGGACTACAATTTTTCAAAATAAACTAACCTATAGTTATAGGAGAGGATATAATATAAAAAATATTTTAGAGAGAAAGAATTGTTTAGTCCTAGATGAATCAGTCTCCAAGAAGGTTGGTACTTTTAGATGTGGTAGATGTGCCCAGTGTCCATTTATAGCTGGAGAAAAAGAAGTAACATTACCTAGTTTAAATATTACATTAAAAGCAAAAAAATACAACAGTTGTTACACTAAGGGTTTGGTATATTTAGTTTATTGTAAATCATGTTGGGGTTTCTATATTGGCAAAATGGAACGACACTTAAGAAAAAAGATATATGAACATCTGAGAGATATAAACCGTAAAAATGAAAATAATGCATTATACAAACACTCCTTAACCTGTGAGAAGGCCGATTTCAAATTTTGGGTAGTTGAGGTTGTTGATCACTTTGATAGGGTGGGTGACTGGGAGACAAAACTGTTATATAGGGAGATGATATGGCAACTTAGGCTTGATGCCTGCAGTGGTAAGGGCTTAAATGACCACATATCCATATCACCAGCCCTAAAACTATTAACCAATGACCCTAAGAAGCATATGTAAGAACAACATGAATAATATCCATTGATTTTATTGATTATTTATTATTATTTTTTAAAAAATATAATATTCTAATTGAATTCATTTAATTATTACACACATTTTTTAGGATTAACATGGTTTTAAATAAATATTTATTCAATACATCATTCACAGAATTCAGTATTTACGGCATATATATTTATATATTATTTTATTGATGTGTATGTATACATTCATATATGTTTTATATTAAGTATTTATGAATATGAAATGTCCTTCAAGTTTCACTTTGTCTACAAAAAATTTTTAACATGTTTTATTGGCTAGCCACTTTATTGTTTTGAATCAATTAATTATCTTGATTGGATTGTGTATGTATATAAGATAGGGTGGGTGTGTTGTTTAATTGATTCTGATGAGGTCTCCGGTTTTTGGAGATGAAAGCGCTAAATCTGTCTTTGTTGAGTTTATAATAAAAAGGATATAGCTGAATTCTGGAGTTTCTGGTTGTGGTGAATACAGCAATACTACATGGAAGACAGCCTTTATTGACCCGCACTACCGAGTGTTTCACATTTTTGTTGTTTTAGTGGTTCCTCTTCCCATTACTACAAGGATTGGCCACTAGGTGGCAGTATTCACCCAACTTCTACCTCTCTTCCCTCTCTCCTTCCCACTTACTATAACATCTCAATAGAACACTTCTCCTCTTTCCCTACTTACTATCAGTCCTACCCTCCAGCCAACTCTCGATACTTGTCTGCTCCCTTACACTTACACCTAATATCACTTTAACCTTCCTACCTAGCTCCCTCTGTACTTACCTTTCTCCTGACTGATTGTTTCCTCTCACTGTCCTGCTGTCATCTTCCTTGTGTCTACCCGCTCAGTTCACCCTACGGGCTCACTCCACTCCCCTACCCTACCCCCAATTCCCACCCACTTATACTTCTTCAGCCACTCCCTCTTCCACTTCCATCCAATCACACTTACCTTCCATTTAAACCAATTAGACACACCCTTACTCATTCACCAATTACAATACACCACTCCTTTGACTACTTTACCATATCCCTCTTCTACTGCCTAACAGGAACTAATTCCCTCCTTTCTACACCCTCCTTATCTAATTCCACCTCTTACAAATCTTAACCCCACCCATTAACACTTCTTATAATCAATCTCAGTGAAGATGACTTCAACTACCCCAACCAAACTGATATTCCTAGCTATACTTTCTACTATCCTTACCTCTACCTACCTCCTCACTTCCTTTGAAAAACTGCACTATTACCATTTCAACCACTCTCGAAAACAAACAGCAATACACACTTCTATACTCACTTGCAGTCAGACTAATATTACTTCCATTCCCAGCTATCTACTACCCAAATACCACAGACTCTCCCACTTTAAATATAATAATCATACTGTAAAAAGAGAGAAATACCTACTTAACCTAAAATACAGTTCAGCAACAAAACCTCTCAATCTCTCCTTACTAGATGGTGACATCCACCCTAACCCTGGCCCTGCCAATCCTGCTACCCTAACTACCCAGTGGCCAGGCATTTTCACGAAGTACACGGGGGAACAGACAATGGCTTGACTTTCAGTATTTTGGGCAGACCCTGGGGGTTAGATTCCAATAGTATTAATTTCACTAGGGGTTTGTTGAATTTGGAATCTAAATGCATTATTAAGTTCAATACTTTATATCCCTTGGGTTTGAATTTAGAAATTTAGAGATTTATTAATTAAAGCATGAATTTTTTACATTTGTAGGTGTGTTAGGGATATTTTGTATTTAGTATTCTTAATAATTATAATACTTAATAAAACGATATATAAAGTATTTTGCATTTGAAATAAAGTGATATAAAATGTTAGGTAATGTATGATGATTAGGTTCCTTTAAATGTTTGTATATATATATTTTCTCAAACAAATCTATATTGTTTAATTACTTAATTGCTTAATTGATTATGGCTGTTGGTTTATAAGCGGTGGATTTGTTCATGGTAGATATTCCTTATGAAGGCAAAAGCCGAGGTACCAGAATCTATTAAAGTTCTACAAATTATCTATCGCGTTTGGGCTGCTTATTTCCAGACACCTAGTGTTGTTGGTACCCTAACTACCCAGTCTAAACTCCCCATCTCACTCCTAATAGGACATCTGAATATCCGCAGTCTTAACAATAAAGTATCCCATCTCCATGCCCTTTTAGATATTCACTCCTTCGATATCCTTTGCCTGACAGAAACCTGGTTGAAACCAGTGACCAAAGACAACGAAATTATCCCCCAAGGATATAATATAGTTAGACAAGACCGGATAAAATGTAAGGGAGGGGGTGTAGCAGTTCTATTCAAAGATGGATTTGTCATCTCCACACTACCATGTAACCCTCCTCAGGATAGTAATGCAGAAGTCCTGGTCACCAAACTCCAAATCAACCCAAACAAAGCTTTATACATCATCTGTATCTACCTACCACCTGGTAATAACATCATCACAATCAAAGCTATATTAAACTGGGTATCCTCAACTTAACCCCAAGAAACAGTAATACTAGGTGATTTTAATACTGACTGGAAAAGTGTCAATACAGATAACCCCACCTCTCACATTAACCTCCATGGCTTTAGTCAAACTATCACCTCCACAACCAGAATTAACAAACCAAACAAAAAAGAGAGTACCTTAGACTGGATACTTATAAATAGACAGGAGCAAGCTTATAAGGTAGGCACTCTCCCAGATGATTTAAGTGATCATACTTTGACCTACATCATAAGACAAAAACATGATCTGCCTAAACCCTCCATTTTAGGATTGCACGGTCCAATAAACACTTTAGCCCAGAATCATTCCAAAATGAACTTAGTGCCTGTAACTGGAACCCTTTAAAAACTCTACCACTTGAAGAGGCTATAAAATATCTAAACTCTACTTTTTTATCCATCCTTGATAAACATGCACCTAAACAGTCTATCCAAATGAAATCCAAACCAGCCCCCTGGCTTTCTAAAGAAACCAGACAGAAATTTTACTGAGGAACAAATCTTGGGCTAAGTGGAGGGCTAACAAAAATATCTCTGATCAACAAAACTTTAGGCAACTGAGAAATAGTACAAAAAAGGCAATACTTATGGATAAAAAGAACTATTACTGCAAACTACAGCAAACTCATCAGAACAATCCCCAAAAATTTTGGGCCAGTATAAACAAACTCCTTTCCCCAGGACACTCTCACACACCTACCCCTCTTGAGGCTGATCCTAATACCCCCCTGCAAACTGCCAATATCTTTAATACTTTCTTCACAGAGACCATTCAATCACTAGCCACTCAACTAATCCCAGACAACTCAAGCCTTCTCACCACCGTATCAGCTTCTCTACCAACATTTAAACTGCAACCCATCTCTACTACTCTCATCTGTAAACTCATCCAAAAACTTAAGCCTTGTATTCCTTCTGCTGACCAAATACCATCAGAATACTTGCAAAAAGCAGCTAAGGTAATTGCATACCCTGTATCCATCCTCATTAACAGAACCATTAAGGAAGGAACCATTCCAGATATTTGGAAAATCTCCCATATTATTCCCCTTCATAAAGGTGGCAATTCAAATGGTTACTCTAACTACAGGCCAATAGCTCTATTATCTCCTTTAGCTAAAATAATGGAAAAATGCATTCACCGACAACTACTACATCATTTATCTCAACATAACATAATAGCAAACTGCCAACATGGCTTTAGGCCATCACACAGTACCACAACTGCCCTACTATCTTTTATAGATACCATGAATAGAAACCGCAATAACAATAACCTCTCATCTGCTCTCTTTATTGACCTCTCAAAAGGTTTTGACATGGTCAACCATGCCCTTCTCATCAACGTTCTAGAATCCATTTCCTTTGACTGTCAGACTATTAAATGGTTCAGGTCCTACCTTAGCAATAGGCAACAAGCAGTTATCTGGCAAAACAACATATCATCCCTTCAGCCAGTTACCCTCGGAGTCCCTCAAGGCTCTATTCTAGGACCACTTCTCTTTTCACTATTTATCAATGACCTCCACATAGCAATCCCTCAAGCCACCTGCATACAATACACAGATGATTCTACGCTAGTATGCACAGCATACTCCCCTTCAGAACTACATTCTCTAACCCAGAATGTATTTAACATAGTAGAAACATGGTTTACAAATAGATGCCTCCTTCTCAATGCTAAAAAAATGAAGCTCCTTCTCTTTACACCCACCAACAAATCCTCGCCCATAGATTTCTCAGTTTTTTCCAATAATGGCACTATTATACTTCCTGACACAACCACTAAACTGTTAGGAATAACTATTGACAATAACCTTACTTTTGACAGCCATATAAATAACACTATCAAAACTGTCAACAGAAAAATAGGCTCCTTATATAGGATCAAACCTTTCCTAACTCCTATAGCTAGAACCACAATTGCTCACTCCCATTTAATCTCAACACTTCTGTACTCCTCACCCATATATACTAACCTAAAGAAAAATAATCTTACTAAACTAACAAATTCCTATAATAACATCGCCAGATTTGCCACTGGCAATCCCTTTAGAACCCACCACTGTCTGAATCTAAGGCAACTAGGCTGGCTTGAACTTCAAAACCAACTGATAGTATCCCAACTCACCATTGCCCACAAGATCTCCTACCAACCCAACAGCACTCCTATACTTTCCAATCTCATCCTCCCTTACAAAAATCTGAATTCCCTGCGCTCTTCTAAGAAACTGCTTGCTTGCATATGCAAGTCTAACAACCTGGCTGGAGACTCTCTTTTTTCTAGCACAGTGGGGCAAAAACTGGAACCTCCTGCCCGATGAACTAACATTACTTTCTTCATTGCCTCTCTTTAAACATAACCTCAAAAAACACCTCCAAACACACTGATTATGCCCCTGCAGCAACCCTGACTAACCATTTGCTTTTACTAATTATAGCTCATTTTACTTCTTATTCCTCCTATTCTTACTTAAATTACTAACACTCGTAATGGATTGTTACATGCTAATTACTTAAATTACTAACACTCGTAATGGATTGTTACATGCTAATTACTTAAATTACTAACACTCGTAATGGATTGTTACATGCTAATTACTTAAATTACTAACACTGGTAATGGATTGTTACATGCTAATTACTTAAATTACTAACACTCGTAATGGATTGTTACATGCTAATTACTTAAATTACTAACACTCATAATGGATTGTTACATGCTAATTACTTAAATTACTAACACTCGTAATGGAGTGTTACATGCTAATTACTTAAATTACTAACACTCGTAATGGATTGTTACATGCTAATTACTTAAATTACTAACACTCGTAATGGATTGTTACATGCTAATTACTTAAATTACTAACACTCGTAATGGATTGTTGCATGCTAATTACTTAAATTACTAACACTCGTAATGGATTGTTACATGCTAATTACTTAAATTACTAACACTCGTAAGGGATTGTTGCATGCTAATTCCTTGTAAGATAGACTAACTGATGCTCCTAAATTAATATGCTGATAAACTCTCTCTAGTATAAGTATTATACTTATTAGAGTAATTTCCTACTCTATATTATTATTACTTGTTGTACAGCATACTTTTTATTTCTAGGTAGTATTTCTTGTTGTACTTTTATTATAATCCTTTCTGTTAATTTTTAATTTTTAAGTTCTATAATTGCTGGAGCTTTTCTCCCCGAGCCTCTACTGAAAATGGAAATATATCTAGTTAGACTAGCCCAGTTAACAAATGTAAAATAAATAAAAATAAATAAATAAAATGTTCTTCTTCACCATGTCCTCCTACTAGTATGTTGTCAACTATGATAGCACAAGGATACCCAGTAAAAAGTTGCTCTACTGCAAGTTAAAAGACTTCAGTTGCAGAATCTATCCCAAATGGCATTCTCAAAAATCTGTAGCTGCCAAATGGAGTACTGAACGTATTGAGCAATGATGATTTCTTATCAAGCTGAATTTGCCAAAATGACAGAAAAAAACAGTGGCATTTGGCATCAAGGCTGTGACTTCTTCGACTGTGCACATTGGATTATGAGGTCTTTTTAGTGCTTTGTTCAAATCGGGGTCAATACATATTCTGATGTCATCTGAGCTTTTCTTATGAGCTACCACCATGGAAGATATCCATTCATTGGTTCTGAAACTGGACAAACCAAACCTTGTTGCACCATTTTATCTAGCTTGGCTTTGGCTCTGTCCTGCATGGCTATTGGAACTTTCCCGGCTGTTTGATAATTGGACTGACCTCTAGGTCTAACTTGGTGGAGTACATGACTGGAAGCTTTCCTAATTTGTCTTTGAAAAGATCAGCATAGGTAGAAAAAATGTACTGGGCGAAATTAGAGTAGTGGTCTTTTAAAATAACTTGGTGGACTTCCTTATTAAATGAAAGTAGTCCCATTTTCATATTGTCTGTGAGCCCTAATAATAACTGGATGTGCCTCTTGACCACATAGAATAACAAGTCATAACTTCTGCCAGCACAGTAACATGAAAGGGTATACATGCATTTAGCTGTCCGTTACCTTGTTGACGTACCAAATGTCAAAAGCAGTGCAGCAAGTTCGCATATGTCCGAGCCAGAGATAGTCGAAACACACAATATCCCCCCTTTTTGACCCATGGTAGCACTTGTTTAGGTGGCAGATCAGTCGGAAATGTTGCATTCTGTGTTTTGTATGACATTCTGACCGTTCGCCACTTTAAAATTCGACATTCCAGTTCAGAAAAACTAATGTTCGGAGATCGTTTCATCGACTAAATGCATGCATACCACATGAAAGCACTACTGAGCTTTCAGTCTGGATTTCTTCAGCTCCATAAACAACAAGCTCTGTACTCCTTGCCAAATCAAGCCTTTCACCATGACACACTCTAGCAAATGTTTCTGCTGAGAATACATTGCACTTGGAACCTGTGTCAACTTTGAATCTGCGAGTTTCCAGTTTATCCAAACAGTACAAAATACTTGATTATTTGCCCTTAAATCTATTGCATTGACTGTTTCATGAAGCACTGACACACCATCAACATAAAGAGTAGGGTTGCAGCTCTCTAATTGATCAAATCATTTCTTAAAATGTTCCCTTTTAATAAAAATAATGTGGGCCTCTTGATTTACAGAACCTTTTAAAATGATTCCACTTACTGCATTTGTGGCATGGCTGACCAAAAGCTAAACATTTCTCCCTTTTAGATTCATGACTTCCACCACAATTATGACACTTGGCAATGAAACTAGGTTGGGACCCATGCTTTGAGTTTGCTGACTCACTCTTGTGCTTCACTGAGACTGTGCAAACTCTGCAACTTGCTGGAAAGCTCTGGGGTTTACCAGTGAGTGCTGCAGGGGCTACATTTGTTGCCATGTGCTTGGGCCTGTTTCTTTAAACATATCATATAATATCATATGCAGCATATCAGAGATATAAAAGCTGAAAGAGAACATAATGCTTTAAAACAACATGTAAAAGTGTATAGAAATCACAGGTTTAAGTTCATGGTCTCGCAAATGTGCTTGCTTTCAAGAAGGGGTGGCAACATTCCATTACACACTGAAAAGAATTTTTGTAATGCTTTATTGGTTGTTTTATCTTTTATAGTGCTATTGGAAGTTTCTACATGTATGGATTTGAAAAAGAGTGTTTTACTCGAAAGCACTTATCCGTTTGTGTTCATGAAAGTTTTATTGCCGTGGTGGACTGACTGGGTTATTTAATTTTTGTGTTTTGGTTTTTCTACCAGCTTGGTTCTTCAGTTCTGCTGTGCTTGGTTTTGTTTGTTACTGTAATACTGCACAAACATGAGAACACTTTATACACTTCTAATAACTCGGACATCTTTGATCAATACGAAAAATATGTGTTTAGTGAAAATGTAGTAATTTCCTCTTATTTTATTTGCTTTATGCAATTCAGACTTTATTTCAAAGATTTTCTATAGTAATTTGAATATTTTTATCAATATCGGACATATCCATTTATGCAAATATCATTTAGAGCATTCTGTATGCCTCGTTTCATATTTTGCAAATAAGAAACAGTGGTGAGCAAGTTTTAATATCGCAGATTCGTTTCTGATCTGTTTTGTGAATTATGCAAGCAGTAGAGATGATTCACTCCTTTGTATTCTTCCAGTTCCAAAAGGGTGCCCCTCAGACTCATACTGAAGAATTTGGATTCCATCCAGGCTTCAAGTCCTTTTAGACATGCCACGTCTGACACATTGTCACTCTTCCATCTCTAACATAGAAGACAAGCAGGCAGGGATTTTGTTTAGATGCTTTAATACATAAAAACACATCAGGATGGATAACAGCATCATAAAATATAAACAAATTGATTAACAGACAGATCTTACATACACACATGCTTACATCTCAACAGCTTACTGCTAAATGTCAGTCTAGCTTGCACATGCTCAATATGTGCAAGCACTTGGATAGCTTCTTAAAGGTATATACACACACATTGATCTACACTACCTAATAACATTAAACAAATCATCCAAGTTTTTACATAAGGAACACAGATCACCAGTGTTATCGGGTGCTGCCTTTAAGTATGCATAACGTTTAGTACACTGCGTAAGTTACTTGTGCTTTAGCAAATCCTTAATGGCCTACTAATTTATGGAATCCATTTTCAGCTGTAAATGAACAGAAAGACTTTTAAAGGAAAAGGATAATCAAAAATCAGTTATCACAGAATTCAAAGATATTTTAAATCAACTTCTGTGAGAAAAAAATCACACAAACAATATAGAACTAAATACTAAATTAAGTAGAATAAACTTGTTGCTCTGAATGTAACAGTTGTGAAAAGCAGACAAACGCTGGAATTCCTTTACAATACCCGAATGGGCACAGTCGCTTCTGCTCACTATCACTCCCAGCCATACCACTTTGTAACAGTAAAAATCAATAAATTACAAAACAACACAGGATTGTTTCGAATAAGCTCTGCATTGCTCTCTCTGCAATCTGCATGAATTTGTAGTTGACTAGTCCCCTTGGTATGGCTAGAGTTTGCCTGTCTAAAACCTATCTCCTTCTAACAACATACTGTGAAAGTTAGAGGGAAAACAACAAAATATAAATCAAATTAAATCTTCTTATCTACAATCTATCCATTTCCTCCTACAAACAGTGAAAAACAGTGGAAAAATAAAATATAAATAAAAATAAATCTTTTACCAATGTACTGCAAAGTTAATCACCAACCAACACAGAATTGTTTAGATAAGCTCTTTCTCATGGGTTGTACTATCGATTGGCAGAAGCAGTGAACAGTCAGTAAGCATTAGACAGCTGCTATGTAACCTTAGAAGACATAATGTGATCAGTCCAGTTGCTAGGTACGGAGGACTAGGGATAGTCACACTACTCCGTGGGAGAAGGGAGACTACTATAGCAGAAACTAATGGGTGAGTTAGGTCACGTGCTAGCTAATCACAGTACTTAATAAGATGGAATTATGCTATAATGCATAAAGTATTGATCATTTCATACAACCAATTGGTAGAATTAAACCACTAGCACTATACAGGTCACTTGATCAAAGTACTATATAGGTTACTTGTACACACTGGAGAACAGTTGCTGTTAGTTGCTGGACACTGTAGGTTACCATGAACATTAGGCATTAACTCCTTCCCTCCAATACAACTCTTTTGAGTGTGCACTTTTAACTCCCAGTGGGTGTGGCTTGAGCCTTTCAAAATTGAAGTCATCACCTTACAGTTCAAGCAAAATATTCATATCTTGGGAACCATACGTGTTATTAGAAAACTGTAAATGGTAAACTATTCAGGATAAATTAATCATTACATTAGTGGCATTCATTCAGTTCTATGGTTTAAACTGGCTTTTATAAGTCAAAATAAAGGTGTGAATATTAATTTTGTAATGTTGTATGTTATTATGTATCCATACAGTCTGATAATTATGTATTAATTATATACCATTACTCCCCACCCTATGCTAATGTATGTATATCTCTTTCACTTTGTATTTGTTCTGTACAATATTTGATTACCTGTGGAGCTTTTCTCCCCAGGCCTCCACTGAAAATGGATTTCTGAACCAGTGGACTTTCCCAGTCAACAAATGTCAATAAATAAATAATAAATATATAATGGTATAAACAGCTTACAATATCTCAGTAGCCATTCTAGCAAGACACATACTGCTAGCAGGATTTTCTTCATACCGCTGTGAGCTTTCATATGAGGCTATGCATTTCTGTCTGTGTTACCTGAATGTTGAGATATTTAGAGAAATATGAAAATGATTGCAGTACAAATAAACAGTATACAAATAATATTCAATGTCACTTTAGCTGCATTAGACATAGGTCAATACAATTGTGTTTGCCATCATGTATGCTTTAAGATCAAATCTTCTGATACCTTGCATGTTTTGGGATTATTAATGCAAATATGAACAAACAATATTTAACGCCTAGAGGCTTCAATAGGAGGTAATTGCAGAAATGCTTGGAGACACACTCAGCTGTAATGAGATATGAACCACTGATACCACAGAGTTGCATTTTAGGGTCATAGACACTAAGCATCAAATAGCCAAGTTTATTTACCACAAAACAGAATAATGACACAGTGGGTAGCATTGTCGCCTCTCAGCAAGATGATCGCTGGTTCGCTTCTTAGCTGTGGTGCCTTCTGTGTGGAGTCTGCATGTCTTCCCTGTCTTTATGTGGGTCTTCGGCTTGTGCTCTCCTCTCACATTCCAAAGACATGCAATAAATGTACCAGACACTAAATTTTCCATAGGTGTGAATGTATGTGTGTGTGGCACAGAAAAACAACTACAGCAGAGGGAGATGTGAACATTATCCCTAAATGATCATCATTGTTGATGTAACACCCTGACCCCATGTACAAAATTGCAACAATGGATTGTGGACAGATTTACCACAGAACAATAACCAGCTCTTAGGATGGAACTGCTAACTTTATACATGTAATTTACACTGTTGCTTGTGTTTTCACAGCTCAGGGCACTTGCACTTTCCCCAAGGCAGTCACTCTCAGTGATCACAATAGCAATAGACTATAAAAGCAGAGCAGTTACTAAGCAGTAACACTGAACAGGACAATTGTACACTCGCCAGAAAAATATCTAGGCATTGGTCCCAAAGAAATGCAGAAGACTAAAAAAATGAATACACTGGGCACAGGGCACGATAGCTATAGACTCTAAAAGCAAAGTAGTCACTAAGCAAGAATACTGAACAAGACAGTTGTGTACCCATCAGAGCTATTTCCATGCACTGGTCTCTAAATAATATAGTAAACCAAAAGTCAATATATATCTATATATATATATATATATATATATATATATATATATATATATATATATATATATATATATCAAGAAAAACTGACCCCAAAAATGAGAATGAGAAAATTAAAATCAAAATGCAGATTAAGATTGATACAGCTCAACAACAAGATTAATTGGATTAACATTTACTAATCCAAACGGCAATCAAGGAAATTTGGTTGAACGCATTGAACGCTGCAATGTTGATCATTTTGCCCATTGGAAATCTGTTATATATCTATATATATATATATATATATATATATATATATATATATATATATATACACAGCAACAGCAGGAGAGAGAGATATACTGCAGTGCGTAACACAAAAAGTATAAGAAGAATTTAGCAAGGCTTGCCAAGAAAGAGAAAAACTAGTGATTTGCTTATTAGGTTCTACCTAGCTACTACAAGTGCTGGTCTCATGACAGCTGTGCGTACCTAACAATTAATGCCACTTTGCTGCTCCTTCTCTCACAAGGAGTGGGTCACAAGCCCTTGGGTGATCATTAATCTCAAACCAGATGTCACCAGCATCTGTAGGCCTGATGTAACCTTCTCCTGTTAGTTGCTGTGGGTAACATCACTACAACAGAGTGCACTTAAGGTCCAAACTCTAAAACTGAAGTGGTACCCATAGAAACAACAACCAGATCATCCAGAGATCCCCCCCCCAATATACACACACACACACACACACACACACACACACACACACACACACACACACACACTGCCCAATCAGAGATGACTAGGAGTCAATGTTCCTCTGTTCTTTTTCTCACCAGAAGCAAACCAGTAGTGTCAATCCTAAATTGGCTCATAAGGAGCACTTTTCAGACCTTTCACTGCTTGTTAGTTTCTTGAAAGATTAAGAAACAATGTTCATCTTCCTCTTTTTCTGCAAGATCAGAACAGAAGCACTAATGACAAGCTGTCTCCTGAGAATCAATATACAAAAGAAGAATGGGTATAGCAATTTCCTTCTCCTGGCTCTACATATTACTTCAGTAGCTGATTTTTTTGTGATGTGTTTAGGAGAAAATTGTTGCCAGTGAGGTGCCAGCATTGCATGACTGATTTATATTATGAGCTGATGACAATTAGCAGTTACAGTGAGTTTATTCAACATTCTATTCAGACACATGTTATTTTCAAGACTGATACTGATTTTTAACTTGGGATTGTATGTGTTGAAGTAGACTATGATCATGCTGAGTTGCATAATAGAGTTTTATTTATATTTATTTTATTACATTTTATTATTTTTGTCATGTTCTGGTATTACTCTTCTGGAAGAGTTGTATCTAATGCAGTGTATTGATTTTCTCATTAAGTATTTTTATCTGTGAATAATATTTTAGTGAACGCAGAGGTAGGCTAGTTGTTGCCATGGTATCTGATTGTGCTTTGATGTCTGTCATTTTAGTTTAGGTCCCTCATAAATGTCTCATGCATGCAAGATCTCTACAAACTTTTACATTTCATAGGTTCCTAGGTTCATAAGTGTGTACAAGGCTATGGACCACAGGGACTTTTTAAGGCTAATCATGCATCTCAATTTTTGACAAATTCTGGTATCCTTGGTAAGTTTAAGCAGGGGCTTGGTAGATGAACCATTTATAGGTTGCCTTTGTCCATTACAGACATAGGTGCCAAAGCAAGAAGAATTACCTATTCCCTATCCCATTGTCCAAGATGCACTTGAATTGGGTTAGGGAGGATTTCAGCTTCACATTGATGGGGATCCTCTTCCAGGAAAAGGGTAGTCTCTGGGATACAGGTCCTAGTTATATCACAGGCAAGGTTTTAGTCTTTAGAATGGGCAATTCTGGCACAGTTTGCTTTGTGGATATGCAGGCCCATCAGAGTAGAGTCTGGCAATGCCTTGAATGCAAGGGATAGATTCCCCTCAACAGACTGTAAGAAACAAAATACAGAGATAAGGCTTTGAGGCAGTCTACATAGGACATGTTATTTATGCCCTGTGTTTTTTTAGTGAGGAACCACTGTGAACTTTTCCAATTGCTTGATGTGCCTGGTTAATGACATACCAGAGGAGGGCATTGTACTCAATGATAGATCTGATAAATGCTGAAAACAGTGGAACAGTGACCTCCTTCGATCTAGATGCCCTACCTTTATTTATAAGTTGTACAACACAGAATGATTTCCATACCACGATAAACACATGATGGTCAAAGGCTAGATTATTGTCAATTGTGTCTCCAAGTCCCTGACTACTGGGCCATCTGTTAGGGGTGTGTTGTCAATATGATAGTTAACAGGGGTGGCTGACCTCCCAAACAATACTATTATGCATTTCTTGGCATTTAGCTTTAGTCCATGGTTATGACATCAGTTGTTTATGTCAGTCCTTACTGGAGAACATTAGTGTCAGTGGGGGATTCTACTACTTCTCCGAATTTGCAACTGTCTTTAAATTTGGTCAACCAGAGGTCACTGATTTTGACCTTGACATCAGAGAAGTAGATGCCAAAAAGGAGCAGTCCCAGGACTGATCCCTGAGTGACTCCACTAGTGACTAACCTCTTTGTAGACATGATCTCTCTAATTCTAACTTCCTGGGTCCAATCTAAGAGCCAGCTGGCTATCTACTAGATAACATAAGGGTTCATTCCTAACATCTTGAGTTTGCCAATAATGCCTGAGTGAGGTATTGTGTTAAGTGTATTGATCAGGTCAAGGAAGACAGCGTGAACTGTTTTGCCCTTTCTCATTGCTTTAGTGACTTTCTCAAAGAAGTCCACCTTGCTGAATAGGAATGACTTACTCTCGATGAAACCAAACAGGACTGGGTCTTGTGTCTGGAGGTTCCCTATGTCATTATTGAAAATTTCCATGATAGTTCTTTCCATTACTTTACATACAAGTCCAGTGAGACTTATGGGTCTGTGGTTTCCAGGGTCGATATATAGCCCATCTTTGTGCAAAGAGATGATGGCTACTATTCTCCATTTGTAGCTTGTTTGGTGGCTATTCCAAGGGCCTGATGGGTCATGTTTCGTGCTATTTAGAAGGAGGCCTGGGATACTGTCAAGGCCTATCGATGCAGTGTGAGAGAACATTGACAACCTGTGCCCTAGTGATCATAGGGGGAGCTATATTTAATAGTATTTCCTGAGGGTAGACAGTGGTTGGAGAGGAGTAAAGTTAGAACTGAATTTCTCTGCCAGACTTTATACTCTTCAGAAAATTTATGCTAATGAAAAATCTGTCATTCTATCAACTTTTTAAGTTCTGTGAGAGCAATATTTAAGGCCTGCAAGGCTGCAAGATTCAGGAATAAACAGCCACTGCAGGAATCCACTAACACAATTCCACCATATTCACACAACTCAATAAACCACAATACTAACATAACTTGGTGAACCATCATGCTCACACAACTCAGTGAGTCACTACCAGGCAACAGAATGCAATCCTTCTACTGTCACTAAGTCTGTGCACCCAAGCAGAAGTGTCTTAGTGATTTGTGTTTCTATCTTCAGACACACTGATTCTATAGTCAATATGCCAGAAAAAAGACAGGGAGACAGCTGTCTTTCCAATGACAGGATCACTGATTTCATGAGGGTTCTACAATCCCTCAATCAGGACAAGTATGGTTTATGACCTGGTGGTGGTTCATATAGGTGTGAATGATTTAAGATGCTCAACCCAGTGAGATAGCTCTTCAACACAATACCGGAGGCTGTTATGCATGTATCAAATGCAAATAAGACCCTAGCCCTGATTGGAATACTACCCACACCCTGAATGATGCCAATATGCAAACAAAAGATAATTTGCTTAAACAATTAGTTAAATCCTAGTATCATTCTTGGGGAATCCAGTATCTGTCAATGTGAAATGACTGACAGCCCACTTTCTTTGACAAGGATGGCCTGCACCTGTCGTTCTATGGATTCTGCATACTGACCAAAGCCCTTGATGTTCACATAGAGAGTTTGTAGAGAAAGTCCACCTTCTGGACATTTCAGTTTAAGAAAAAGTTTTACATACCACATCAAGGTTGATCTGCTCAGTGCCAGAAGTCTTAACAATCAAGATACTGAGGTTCTCCAGCAGCTTGAAAACATTCATAGATTATTGTGACAGGAAATTGGTTTCAAAGTAAAGACAGCACTTCCACTTTGCTAGATATGTGTCTGTCTCACATCCAGGCTTGCTGAAGAATGTGAGTGAGTATTAATATTTGTTAGATAATCAATTTTATTTTTACACTAATTACCCACAGTCCACAAACAAAATGTATTGACCTTCAAATTATCTTCACCAAGTCACATTACCAATTCATAGCCTGCAGTAGAACAGTCTCCATGTCTCCTGAAGACTGCTAAAGATTTGTAAATGTGCTTATTGAAGTACCCACAAATATAAACACTTTTCTGATGGGTGACTTCAACTATCCATAAAACTGGATTACCTATATCACAGAGGTTGTGAATGCCCAAAGATTCCTAGAATAAGCAAATGTTAATTTTTTGCATAAATAGTTAACTGGCCAACTAGGGTTTCAAAATCCTCTTGACCTTGGTTTCACTGGCATTGCCCTTACTTGCACTTGTCCTATAGTATCATCATCTATGGTTAAATCTGGTGACAAATCAATAATATTCTTTTTAGGGCATATAAATCCACTCCAACCAGCACCCCTGAATTCAAGGAATTTCGAAGACAAATATATTAAATCTGTATAATGAAATCTCAAAAATTCAATCGGCAGATGTCACGCTTCTGTCTAGACTCACCTAACACTTATGTCACAGAAACTTACTCCTAATGAATAAACAGAATAAGCCAAGTGGTTTTAATTACTATCAGATATATTAAAGAATGTAAAAGTGATCCATCTTGATGGATGATAGCATTAATATGCTCCATAATAAAAGAAAAAAAGCCAATTAGTCATTATAATGAATCAAAATCTACCCATATTAAAGACTTTGTCAAAAATTATTAAAAATCTGAAAGCTAACATAAGAAAAATCAAAGGAGAACATGTACTAAATTTAGTATCCAAAGTAAAGGATAATCATAAATCCTTCTTTCTACATCTTATAATTATGAAATAACATTCATCACTGTTGCAGATTAATGCATAATGACATTACCCACTCTGGCCCTAAATATATTCATAATGTAGTTGCAAATAAATTTAATGCCAACAACACATGAGAAATAGTCCACAAATTCTTGGATCCATTTCTACCCCCAAAATTAATATAGAACATATCTTAACTGTGCTCGTTAAAGCTAAAAATGCCACCTGTTTGTGCCCAAGCAATATTCCTTGTTGCTTAATTAACAGAGCCAAGCATGCCATCTCTAAAAACCTTCCTTTACTGTTCAACTTAAGCATAGCTAAAGGATATGTTCCTGAGGTTCAGAGAATAGCTTCTCCATCAAGGTTAACATTATGCAGAGGTGAACTAGGCAGCCACCTGAGGCACCATTCTGCTAGGTGGAGTTTTCTGCTATCAATTTATGTATGCATGTATATATGTATTTCTTTACATATTTTCTTAAAGGAAAGAAACTCTATGTTTCTTTACTTTAATAAAATAAATAAATAAATGACATGCAGCTTTCTGTTCAAAGACAAAGCAGCTATAGTACCCTAATGGGGAGTTGTATACCTAGCCATTCAGTTTGTTGACATTCTGCTCCATCGAGCCCATGATCTACCTGGTTCTTGTCCAAGGCAGACCATGGGTGGGATGGTGCTGATAGTCAACAAATTTGAAAATATAAACACTATGGGGTAGTTGTAGCATAAAGGAAAACTGAAATTTCTAACAGTTTTCATGAAGTATTTTTTAAGATGCTAGCACTGCTAGATAATCAGATGTGATGGCACTGGTAGGCAACCAGACATGGGTAGGGGATGGCTTTGAACATGCCTCATCCACGTTACTCCACATTGAAAGAGTCTGTCCCCATTGCTCACAAATGGTCCTGATTTCATCAAACATCCCTGATTTTGCTTCAGAAAGGTTGTGTCCTTGAACAATTTGTGGTTTTATGGCAAATAAGCAAGGACTGCAGTTACTAAATAATAAAAGACTTTTGTGTTTCAGGCTTCATATCTTTCAAAACTGTCTTCTATACAAAAACTGTTATTCCAGTAATTTTTTAAGTACATAACAGCTATATTTAAAAATTGTCCCCACTTTAAAAATATGTTCCTGGTTTTGAGTCTTTGTCTCCCATTATTTTTATTGTCTTTGTCTTTGATTCTTGAGCTATTATGTCAAGAGGTTTGCCCACCACACATTCACTATTAATTCTTTTTGGATGTTTTTTTTGCAAATATTCATAGCAAGTAATGAATCATTGATATAGCAAGTAGACTTTTTAAAGTATGTGTATGTATGATAAAACAGTTATTAACCATGTAAGCATTCTAGATAAAACTGTAAGTGTTCCACAATTTCCCCATTTATTCCACATTAAAAGAGGAGTGTTTCACATTCTGGAGACAGAAGGTTGAGAGTTTATTGGGTTAACAGCTGTTTGTGTGCAATTTATTTGAAATGCATGGCCCTTTTTATTTGTTTGTGATCATTATTCATTTATTTGTTTGTTTGTGTATTTATTTTTAATATCATTACAGTCAGACATGAAAGTCAACAAGGTAGCTATACCTGCTGGGCAAGATGAATGTCCATGGATGGGAATGACTGACCCTCCTATTAATTTCTTATTATTCTGGCTTTACATATCTAATCTGATTTGTGTAAGGTAAGTTGGAGTACCTCAGCTACTGTTTGTATAAAACAAAGCCAAAGAAAACTTATTGTGGCTGCTGTTAGGTGGTACTTGGCTTGCCTGTGATAGTTTTGCCTGAAACAAATCAGAAATATGTTACTGTTGCTATATTTTATCAATACCACATTTCTGTGGAATACATAGTCCTTAACATGGCTATAACTGCTGGGTGGAAGGGGCTGTTTGTGGATGAAAATAACTGATCCTTTTGTCATTTGATCAGTTTTAGCAGTCATTAATCTAGTTTACAGGGCTAGAGTGCATTTGTATGAAATACAGTGGTATACTTTACTGTAGGTTTTTTTGTGAAACAATTTTGAAATTCCTTACTGAAGTTATTATTATTATCATCATTACTATTATTATAATTTCTATTATTATTATTATTTTTCCACAACTAGACATCTGAAGTGTACACAGTCAACAATGTGTCCATAAATGCTAGTGCAGGAGCTGTCTTTGAATGAAAGGACCAATCTTGTTGTCATGAGAAATTTAAATAGTCAGTAATTTGTCTTTAAATGACTACCATGCATTTGTGTGATGCACATTTGAATGCTTTACTGTGGCATTTTGTTTAATCACAGTCATACATCTGAAGTGCAGGGGTCCAGGAAAGTAAATATTGTGGGAAGAAATATCCAGGGAATTGTTAATGGCTAGGCTTGTATAGGCCCTACGGCTTAGGTTCATAGGTTCATAGGTTTATACTAGGCTATCTGCCCTAAGGCATTTACAAGCCTAGCCCAAATTTTTGTGGCTTACGCCACCCCTTATATGAAGAAATACTGTGCCCATTAGTTTGTTGTGCCTCTGTCCAGCAGTGACACAGAGATGATTCCCGGGGTAAACCTACAATCTCCCATCCACAGGTCAAGATTTCTCTTGTACAGAGCCAGCGAGGTGCTCTGCCTCGCATGGACCGGGATTTTATTCCACAGCATAGGGAGTCTCTGAGTGATAAATCTATCCCTCCAGCACATCCTATTTATATCCGTGCTAAGGTTTAAGTCGCTTGCTCTAGTGGTTTTGTGGATTTGGATTTTTTGAGGTGGAGCATGTCCATTAATTCCGGGTTGGACATGGCCTTGTATGTCAGGCACATGTCATCTCTGAGCAGATGGTATGCGACTGAATAGAGCTGGAGTTTCTTCAATCTGGCAGCATATGACAATTTTGGAGTCCCTTTATCCTTTTGGTGAGGAACTTTTGGGGTCTCTCCAATTGCTGCAGATGTCGGGTGAGATACATCCCGAATGGGGCATTGTACTTGATCATTGGTCTGATAAGTGAAGAGTACAGGGGAACAATGACCTCACTAGATCTGGATGTGAATCCCTTCATGATCAGGTGGGCAATGTAGAAGGTCTTTCTAACCACTTTAGCAATGTGAGTGTCAAAAGAAAGGCCACTGTCAACCTGGGTCCCCAGGTCCCTGATAACCTCTTCTGTGCTTAGTGGATTGCCACCTATATGGTAGCTTGGGGTTACCTTGTTTTTCCCGAAGGGTATGACTATACATTTTTTGGCGTTTAACTTCAGGCCATGGCTCTGGCACCAGCTATCTGTTTCCGTGAGTCCCTTCTGAAGATCCATGTCTGATGCACTTTCCACTATGGTGCCCAGTTTGCAGTCGTCTGCAAACTTTGTCAGCCAAAGTCCTCCCATGTTGGCCTGTACTTCTGAGAAGTAGATGCCGAACAATAGGGGGCCAAGGACCGAGCCCTGTGGGACACCACTTGTGACCGGCTTGGAGTCTGACATAGCGCCAGCAACTCTAACCCTGTGGGTTCTGTCCTTAAGCCAGTTTGCAACCCATCTTGTGACATATGGGTTTACATTTAAGCTGGTAAGTTTTTCTACAATACCCAAGTGGGGTATTGTGTCGAAAGCCTTTGCAAGGTCAAGGTAGGCTGTATGGACTGCCTTTCCCTCATCAATGGCCTTGATGACTGTTTTGAAGAAGTCGACCAAGTTCAAAAGGCATGATCTTCCCTTGACAAAGCCAAACTGGGTCGGGTCCAATGTCTGCAAGTCCCCTATATCTTTGTTTATGAGCTCCATTATGATCCTCTCCATGGCTTTGTAGACTAGACTTGTTAAGCTTATGGGGCGGTAATTAGCAGGGTCCGTAGAGGCACCGCCTTTGTGGAGTGGGACCACAGTTGCTGTACGCCACTCTTGGGCACGTATCCTGTGGTAAGGCTGAGATTAAACAGCTGCCTTATGTGCGGGTTTAATTCCTCATTTAGCTCGTGTAGCACACAGCCGGGGACACCATCCGGTCCCATTGATGCTGTGTTTTTAGCTTTAGAGAGAGCAGCTTTCACCTGCACATTTGAGATGTCTGGGAGACTACACTCCGCTGGGATAGTTATCTCTCCTTTAGGGGGGGAGAGGGGGGTGAAGTTTGCACTGAACCTGTCTGCCAGTATGTTGGCAATGTCTGTGGGTTCAGTGATTTTTGTATCATTTTGGACTAATTCTGAGCATATCTGGGAGGTTCCACCCAGGTTCCTAACGTAGCTAAAAAGGCCTTATGATTGTCCTTTGAATCTATGGCAATTTTTCTCTCAAAATTGGCCTTAGTTGATTTTATGAGTGCTCGTATTTTTTTACTAATAATGATCAGGGGTGACTTCCCTTTTATGGATTTTGTTCTATCATGTAATAGCTTTCTCCTCTTATTGTAAAGTTTGTTAATGGCTGGGGTCCACCAGACTGGATGTTTGCCCTTTGTGGAAAGAGTCTTGGTTTTATTTGGGATTGCCTGATCCATGCAGTCCTGGAGGTGTTCATAGAAGGCATTTGTAAGGGCTTCTGCAGCTTGGGTTGGGTTTCCACTGGCTCAGGGGCCTTGAAGGATACCACACCAGTCTTGAGTAGTGTGAAGTTTGCTTTAGAGAAGTTCTTCACTGTGGTCTTTTTTGTTTGGGGTGGGGGCGGGATGTGGATTTCCAGTGAGATTAGTTTATGATCAGATCTCACCAATGAGGGATATACTTCCGGTATGGAGCATTTTGTCCCCATGTTTGTGATAATGAGATCTAGTATATTTTCTCCTCTCATGGGAACAGTGACAAGCTGTTCCATGGAATTTGAATTTATGAACTCTAGGAACTGTTGGGCTAGAAAGTTAGGGCTTGAGTAATGTTCCCAGTCTATATTCAGGTAGTTGAAGTCACCCAAAATGATGGTGTTTGGAGATACATTTATACCCTCCAGTGTCTTCAGGAAGGCTGTATGGGGTTCCTGAGTTTGAGAGGGTGGCCTGTAGCATGCTACAATTTGTAGAGCAGTTTTGCCTATGGTTAGTTGCACCTGGATGGTTTCCAAGCTTTGCATTGCCACCAACCTGGAGGTGTGGGTATCCTTTATGAATATGGATACACCCCCTCCTTTTGTGGTGTGGTCCGGGTTTTGGGGCCGGAACGCATGATATGAGGTAAAACCTAATAGTGCCGGGGTGCTCTCAGGAGCCTTGAACCAGGTTTCAGTTACAGCACAGACATCGATGTTTTCCATACTGAGAAGGGCCTCAAGCATTTTGAGATTTAGACTTCTGGCATTGAGCAGCATTACCCTCAGTTTCTTCCCATTTTTGTTTTCTAGGGTGGTAGGTTTAGAATTTGAGCCTTGCCTAAAAAAGGCACTATGGGGGTGGCAAGAGCCTTAGCCAATATCCGGAATCCCAGGGGTGACAGGTGCAAGCCGTCCCTTGTGAAGCAGCGTGGCTTGTCAAGCATGTCATCCCAGGCAGACAGACACTGGATCCCCTTTGAATGACACCAGACATTAAGCCAATTGTTAAAGCTGATCATCTTGTCTCTATATTGTGGCATCATTCTTGGTGAAGGAAGGATACTGCTCAGGGTCAGTGTCATACCTGCCTGGGATACATAATCAGAGAGCTCCTCTATGTCTCTTTTCATGTAGTCCAGGGAGGTACGTCTCGGGTCGTTCACACCAGCATGGACAATGACTGTGTCATATTTGTACTTGCCATGGAGTGACCCGAGTGCTTGTGTTATGTGGCGGATTCTAGCACCCGATAGGCAGCTTACTGTGACCCTCTCCTTGTTCAGCCTGGTGAGTGGGACGTCAGTGTGTCTCACTATGGAGTCACCTATGACAAGTATGTTTGGTGTTGTATTTGGCCTTAAGGGCTGTGACTGCTTTGAACAATGCTTTTGTGGTTTATGTGTTGCTTGTGGGGTGTCTTGAGGTAGCAGTTGTTTGGGTGTCTGCTTTGGAGGCCTCTGCTGTTTAGGTAAATTTTTACTCAGAGCCTCCGAGTATGTCTTTGTGTGTTTATGTGTTTGATTCAGTGGTGTGGTAGCATTATGTGAGGCTGGTTTTGTGGTGTGTGTAGTTGCCTTCTCCTCCTGTCTGGTCTTGCCAGTCCTGAGTTGAGAGAGCTCAGCCTCCAGTTTGGCTAAATAGCTGCATCTCTCGCAAGTATTTGTGTTATGTGGGAGGAGTAGAGGGTTGTCTGTGTACATGAGGCAGTTATAACATTGCCTCAAGATTCCCAGATTCACCAGCTGGACCGGAGAGGAGATTGACAACTGACCTTTGGACATGCTAGAATAATATTGGGAATTCCTTAATAATTGAAAACAAGGGCCAGTGGGGAGTGAGGGTGTAGTGCTTTTAATTTTTAGTGCTGACTTATATAATTGCTTTAGTGAGCAAGTGCCAGGTAACTTGAGTGCAATGTGTTACAAGTAACTAAAAAAAAAAAAAAACGCTGAGAGAAGAAAGGAGCCACTTTTGAGATTTTAAGTATTTTTTCTCTGTTTATTTGCTAAGTTTTTCTGCATAGCTGCCTAGCTTGAGCATTTTCTGGCTTGTTAAACTTGATTTCTGTATTAGTAGCTGTATTTAGAGCACAACCAAAAGCTGTTTGCTGAATTTCCTGTTTGCACTTAATTTTAAATCGTTTTTTTCTTAAAACTTGCATATTTTCTGTCCTTGACCTAGCACTCTTGTGTGGGGTCATTTACTGCACTGTTATAACTTGATATTACTTGTGAACCTCTGCTATCTCTGTAAAAACCAAAAACAAAAAAAAATCTTGCTTTTTGCCCACTTTTCTGAGAGTTGAAAAAGTTCAGTTACAGGCTTGCTGTTCCTGAACTGTTTGAAAGTTTCTGTGAGGCCATTTTTGCTTGGGCTGAAGGAGGGTCTCTGTGTTCATCAGTGGCAGTGACTAACATTGAGCAGCTTCCCTGCCCCCCGTGGAGGTGGTTACTGACTTGAAACTGTAGTTTTATTGGCCACTAGGGGTCATTTCCATAACTCCTTCATCTTCCTCTCTTAAAACCTAGTTGCCTCGTGGTTTGAGCATCTTTTCAGGCTTGTTGGCTGTTGGTGAAGCACCCTCCAAGAGGAAAAAACGCTGAGAGAAGAAGGGAGCCACTTTTGAGATTTTAAGTATTTTTTCTCTGTTTATTTGCTAAGTTTTTCTGCATAGCTGCCTAGCTTGAGCATTTTCTGGCTTGTTAAACTTGATTTCTGTATTAGTAGCTGTATTTAGAGCACAACCAAAAGCTGTTTGCTGAATTTCCTGTTTGCACTTAATTTTAAATCGTTTTTCTTAAAACTTGCATATTTTCTGTCCTTGACCTAGCACTCTTGTGTGGGGTCATTTACTGCACTGTTATAACTTGATATTACTTGTGAACCTCTGCTATCTCTGTAAAAACAAAACAAAAAAAAAATCTTGCTTTTTCCCACTTTTCTGAGAGTTAAAAAGTTCAGTTACAGGCTTGCTGTTCCTGAACTGTTTGAAAGTTTCTGTGAGGCCATTTTGCTTGGGCTGAAGGAGGGTCTCTGTGTTCATCAGTGGCAGTGACTAACATTGAGCAGCTTCCCTGCCCCGTGGAGGTGGTTACTGACTTGAAACTGTAGTTTTATTGGCCACTAGGGGTCATTTCCATAACTCCTTCATCTTCCTCTCTTAAAACCTAGTTGCCTCGTGGTTTGAGCGTCTTTTCAGGCTTGTTGGCTGTTGGTGAAGCACCCTCCAAGAGGAAAAAACGCTGAGAGAAGAAGGAGCCACTTTTGAGATTTTAAGTATTTTTCTCTGTTTATTTGCTAAGTTTTTCTGCATAGCTGCCTAGCTTGAGCATTTTCTGGCTTGTTAAACTTGATTTCTGTATTAGTAGCTGTATTTAGAGCACAACCAAAAGCTGTTTGCTGAATTTCCTGTTTGCACTTAATTTTAAATCGTTTTTTCTTAAAACTTGCATATTTTCTGTCCTTGACCTAGCACTCTTGTGTGGGGTCATTTACTGCACTGTTATAACTTGATATTACTTGTGAACCTCTGCTATCTCTGTAAAAAACAAAAAAAAAAAAAAATCTTGCTTTTTGCCCACTTTTCTGAGAGTTAAAAAAGTTCAGTTACAGGCTTGCTGTTCCTGAACTGTTTGAAAGTTTCTGTGAGGCCATTTTTGCTTGGGCTGAAGGAGGGTCTCTGTGTTCATCAGTGGCAGTGACTAACATTGAGCAGCTTCCCTGCCCCC